>NC_137829.1:35450238-35465238 GCF_963921795.1 Nannobrachium achirus
AATGTTTCTGTTAACGTCTGTGCGACAGCACGCAATCTGGTGTTTTCTGAGAAAGGGGATGGGGGAGCAGGTGCAGGAATGATGCGCCCATTGCTCCCATTTGCACACACACACACACACACACGCGCACGCACGCACGCACGCACGCACGCACGCACGCACGCACTCAACCCACTCACGAATGCACCCACCAACAGCAAGGCACAAGCAGGGGCGTCACAAGGGGGGGGATGTGGGACTGAGTTACTAGGGCCCAAGGTGGAGGGGCCTTAATTATTTTATACTTTAGCTATTGAAAAATAGCAGACATACAAGCTCACAGCGCGGCACCGAGTGCCACGCTGCGAGCTTGTAGATCTGCTATTTTTTGAAAAGTCATGAAAATGTGTGCAAATCTTTGAATATATTTTTTAAGCAAACATTTGTAACTCAAATTTTGCTCCTGGGGGGTCCCTGGAACTAAATATTTTGAGATGGGGGTCCGTGGCCAAATACATATAATTTTGGGGGTCCTTCACATGAAAAGGTTTGAGCACCACTGACATAGAAACATATGTTTTTCAAAAAACCTATTCAATTCAATATTCCATTATTCAAAGACAAACTTTCAAGATTTTTCAAAAATAGCAGATCTACAAGCTCGCAGCCCGGCACAGAGTGCAATTTTTCAAGAGTTAAAGCACAAAAAAATGCGTTCCCAGTCTAAATGGGTTAAACCCCCCCCTCCTATGAAGAACATTCATGGGGGGCCCGCAGTGAATCCTTGTACCCAGGGCCCAGAATTTGGTGCGACACCCCTGGGCACATGTACTGTATCTACTGTGCAAGCTGCCTACTCCTTGCCCCCCAGCCAGTCCCACAACACACACACCTGAGCGTCATGCCCATATAGACCACTGAATCGTGACGTAAATTGTCCACCCACATAAAGGATTCTAGTTCCACTGCCTTGTAGGGCATTCACGAATAGTGATTTTTAGTATTCGAATTATTCGACCTCAAAGTATTCGAATAGTCGAATATTCGACAGGACTGGCCAAACTATCAAATATTAAGTAAGCAAGAGCCAAGCTTTATAAACTATATAATTTTGAAAGAGAAAACAATAAAATAAAATAAAAATAAGCGAATATTCAACTTCGGTGAACAACGTCGAACAGTGACTTTGATATTCGAATATTCCGATATTTGGTGAATGCCCTACTGCCTTGCAGGCTAATGAGAAAGACAGTGGGTATTCAATCGACACATAGACATCAAAGGGGGCTTGAGCCCCTGCCCTTTTATCCGTCTGTAAAAAGTGCCCTCTCCAGAACCATGAATGCAGTTTTTACTATGGCGAAAGAAATGCAAATACCCTCTTTCCATGCCATACCTGAAGGCAGCGTTCAAGATAATTGCCTTGTCCAAACTCTCCTGAACTTGAATGTTAAAAGAATTGTCCTCTCTGTGTAGAAATCCATGCCATTAATCCATTAATTAATTGGACCACAGCAAACCCATACTTAACCGGAACCAGCTATATAGACATTTTATTAGGACCCCAACCAATCAAATGCCATAGAATGTGGAGGTTCCGATCATGGCATGGCTGAATATGGAATGACTATTTCATATATCCTCTGTATGTTATTCATATTATACGTATGCTGTTTGCATTTCCCTAGATGCTGTAAGTATGTTATTTACAGTAGATGCTATTTCTGATGGGGTCATGCCTAACATGTACCCTCAGCCCTCAGTTTAGGATTAGGATTGGGGTTAGGGGTTAGGTTTGGGTTAGTTTTAATTTTGAGGCAACATAGGGCTGAAGGAACATAGGTACGCTCCTGTTCTTATGTACAGTATACCTGGTATCCTAATAGTAGCACTTTCTGTCTAGGTCCCAGACAGCACAGCGACTTAGCGCAGATGCCTATTTCCCCTCTGTAACAATGTAGGCGTTATGTAGCGCCGGGAGCGTTTGCTCATTGGGAAGCTGCATTTGCGACGTCGCTTGCCAATTTAGCTCCTCACTCGCGCAGCATCGGCAAGTGACGTCACAAATGCATCTTCCCAATGAGCAAACGCTCCCGACGCTACATAGCGCCTACATTGTTACAGAGGGACCTACTATGTCGCTGTGCTGTTAGGGGTGTCTTTGCATCTATTTACTTGACCACTTAACCCTGTCGTTTGTTGACTAGGGCTCAAGCTGCTTACCCTGATCTTGCACTTTGTAAGTCACTCTGTCCGGATAAACGCCTAAATTGCATTTGTAAACTGTACATATCCACTCCACTGTCAAACAGAAAATGAAAAAGAGCTATAAAACTATTAACTTGAGCTACCTCAGACACTAAAGCCCGTAAGTTACTATGAAAACCTCCACTGTCTGTCCGTCACGTCACATCACATCACGTCACATCACGTCACGTCACGTCACGTCACGTCAAGTCAAGTCACGTCACGTCACGTCACGTCACATCACGTCACATCACGTCACGTCACGTCACGTCACACTTTTAGCCCTACCCTTATCTCCAGAACCGTTGCCCCTATCCATGCCAAACTCACATGCCCCTCTTCTAGCGCCGCCATGAGGTTGCTAAGGCCAATTTTGGGCGGTCGCTTATCTCCCAATTAGGGAGTCTTACTGGTTCATATTTGGTTATTGCTTGTTCATTCCAAAGCTTAGTCAGCGTGAATGCTGCAGCACCACACACAGCGCAGTAAAACAATTCAGCGTTATGATATGTCAAAGAGGCTTTGATCTCTCATCATTGGCCTGGCAAGGTCATCTGTTTCTAGGGGCATAAACACAGGAATATGGCAGCTATTTACCACTTGCCAACTTGGCACATATTAAATGACCAAATGTGTCCACCATTACAGGATCAATTGCATTGTCCATATCTTTTGCTCTGTTTCTTTTTAGAACATGCACACAATCGTGGCTGCAATCCAGAAATAATTGTAATGAATACAACTTTCTTTTAACCAATATGTATGTAGGGTAGAGTATGTTTAATACAATAGAACTAGCACATCTGCAGTGGTTGAAGGTGGTCTCCCTACTCTTCCACTGAGAAATCTGGGGCAGATGCATACTCCACTTTTAGAGCCGAATTTATTTTAGTGGAGACTCTTTGTGTCTCCATATGGAACCACTGCTGGCCAATCAAATTATTGATTTAGGAATGCTAAACAAAACAAAAACATCCATGAATTCAACTCTCTATGGGGTGAGTAATCAATTGAAAAAAAAGTATTTTTAGGGGTGAACTATCCCTTTAGTAGCAGCACTCCACGTACAAAACAAGAACAAAATCGTAATGATTATTTCTGCTCAAAAAGTAACAATGTCCTTTGCATTCTAAATGTCAATACCGACTGTAAATATTATGAACACTAACAGCATGTGACCCTCATTCACCTTTTAGTGTGAATGAGGCCAGTCTGGGAAGCAATGCACTAATGATTGCAAAACGATTACTGATTAAATGTTCCCGCGCGGCATTCCTGTAAAGAACACCACGATCAAAATAAGAAAAATAAAGTTGGTTCAACTGCCCGGACGGACGGTCTGTCGACGTATCTTTATAGATCCAATTTTATAGCCGCATTGATGCAATTATAGGATTATAGTGTGAAGCCTTCGGATCAGATGCTATCGCTGTGTAAACGCAAAGCAGGACACCGAGAGGTCAGGGGCCTCGTGGAGACTTCCTCCTCACAGTTAATAAAAAATGCAGCGCAAACAACAGGTGAATGCAGCCGGCAGCCAGCCAGCCATGAAGGTCACGGATCATGTATTCTTTTCTTTTTCTGAGCGGTGCAAGCGCTCCCATGCTTGACAGAGAGTGTATGCCCCCCTATGTATCTGCATGTCTCTATGTCCCTATGTATGTCTCTATGTTTTCCTATACTCACACGCCTCGTATAACCTCGCGTAGCCAGGCTTACTCATCTGCGAAGAGAAAAGCCCATGGTCACAACATGAGGCAGAGACTGCATAAGAGGGTGGGACTTCCGCCATGTGAACTTCCCCGGAAGTTGTCTTTTTTTTCTTTTCTTTTTTTGACCAATCACCGTGCAGCGTTCCTGTAATCTATTCCCGTTCCGTCCCGGTCAATAAGTAAAAAGACAAAGCCGTGGCTGTGGTTTAAATGAGAGAATCTGGTGTACTTTACAAACTTATGTAATAGTTGTGTTGAAATTCTCCTTAAAATCTATTTTTCTAAAGAGTTAAGAGCTATGGTCTATGGTTTGTTTCACCGGGGGATGTAAACAGACCTGCACCGCATGACATAAATTCCCTTAATCGCAGCACTTCTGCCACTTCCGTATTAAAGGACAACTCCGCCCTAAATCATTTCTAGGTTCATTGTCCTACTTATATTGATCCAAAATTACTGTCCATGGGGTCTATTAGGCAGAAATTCTCCTGTTGTCCAGTTTCCCCATAGCAGAACCCAGCAGCTCTCATAGCATAAAGTGGAGCCTATAAGCCTATCACTTTTACACTATTTGTTGTGGTCAAAAGTGATTTATTTTTTCATGAATGTGTCATTACAAACACATCTATGCCTTGGTTGTCCCACACAAGCCACCACAGTCTCATAAATAATGAAAAAAGGAAAGCATTCGGCACAAGTGCCAATCAAAGTGACTGTACTGGCCAATCACAGTGCATCTTTTCCGGGACTAGGCAAAACACATAAAAGCATAACATCTGTTTAGCAGAGTGTGATGGCTTGTGTGGCAATGAAAACACTTTTGACCACAACAAATAGTGTAAATGTGATAGGCTTATAGGCTCCACTCTATGCTATGAGAGCTGCTTGATTCTGCTGGGGAAACTGGACAACAGGGGTATGTTTGCCTAATAGACCACATGGACAGTCTTTTTGGATCAATATAAGTATGAAAACTAGCCTAGAAGTGATTTAGGGTGGAGTTGTCCTTCTCACTTGGGTGTGATTTGATCCCCGGCTCTGCATGGGAACGATGTTGTAGTGTCAAGACACTAAACCCCTAATGGCCACCGATGAGCCATCGGCCATCGAGGTAGGGATGCATTGTTTGGTGTGAATAGTTGGAAGTTATAGTGAGTCTTTACTTGAAATGTATGGAAGTATTGAGTTCTAAACAAAAGGATCATCTTTGGTAATTGGCTTAATATGAAACAAAGACTGTTCTTGGCACACATTTGCACTTGGGAAAGCCATCCCTAGAAGACGACCAGTTATCCCTGTGGTAACCTTTCTGACACCTCCCGCTTAAAACCCCAAAAGCCAGAAGGATAGGACACCTGACCTGCGTTACCGTTTGACAGATATACCGCCCCAGTCAAACTCCCCACCTGTCACTGTCCCCGGAGCGGGTCGCGCACCGCTCGCACGGCGGCTTAACGCCAGAAGCGAGAGCCCGTACATTCATCGGTGAATGTACTGCACATTGTAAAGCGTTTTGAATAAGGCCCGTATATGAATACACATTTTAGAATTTATATTTACCATTTAGTTAATATAGATTCAAAATCTGTTTAACCACTCTATTACAACATAACTGAAGTTGATACTATGGCTATTCAAAAATAGCCGATCTACAAGCTCACAAATTCTTGGGAAATTGGGAAAAATGTTGAAAGTTAACAACACAAATCCTCTCTTATGGGGTTCTCCGTTGGATCATGGAGGTCCTTGAAAATGAGAACGACTGCTCTTGTTCAATGTTCAGACAAATTCCTAATAACTGGAGGTCAATAGCAGACCACATACAACCTCTATCACTACTTATCTAATCAATGACTCATAAAACACTGCTGCAAAACAGCTGAATTAAGACGGGAGGTGTGAAGTTATCTCCACAGTCCACACAGCTATATGCTGCCCTACAAAGGCAGAGTGCAGTAATTTCAAACAAAAAATGGTTTTAAAGTGTTACAGCTGATCAGCCAAACGAGATAAAGGCATAAAAGTGATATTACACTTATTGTACACCCCCCATTGGCCCCAATATCACACTAAGGCTAATTTGACCTTTGGGCAACACAAATAAGTCGGAGTGTCCGAAAACGTAGTTACCGCACTCTGCCTTTGTAGGGAAGTATGCGCCGATCATGAAAATGTCACTGTACAGGGGCAAATAATCATGTTGTAGGCTATCAGTTCACCACGAGGAAATGGGGACATGAAGGCGTATAACTGTTCCAAAGCAGCTATGCACAGATCAATGGAAACATGTCTTTACAGTGGTTCAAAACATTTAACAATACTTTGCATTGAGGAGCAAGGAGATTCAGAAATGCATTGATAAATGTGCAGTTCAAGGCAAGCAGGGACATTTTTTGTTTCCAAGTGGCTGCGTGCATGTCTGTCTGTCTGTCTGTCTGTCTGTCTGTCTGTCTGTCTGTCTGTCTGTCTGTCTGTCTGCATGCCATGCATTTGTGCACGCAATTGCATGTCTGTTTATGTGCCTGTATATGTGTATAAGCAAGCAGCATAGAAAGTGTGCTTTCTTTCATGTGCCTGCAACCAAGCTAATAAGTGCCCTGTTACTGTTACCTTTTCACGTGCAAGCAATACGCACCATAACCAGGGACCTGGAACATGGGCATGTCATTATAGCATTATATACTATTATAATGCTAGGTGAGCATTTTTAGGAATTTTCCCAAATAGCCAAAATAGCAGATATACAAGCTCATAATCCGTTGCGTCGTGCTGCATTTGTAAGCTTGTAGATCAGCTGTTTTCACCACGCGACACCATCGTACAACAAAGTAGAAAACAGGCCAACAGTGCATGGCAAACTGCTTGCTGCGTACATTGATCCAGTGGTGGACAATATGGAATGCAAATCTTCTGAGCTAAAGCCAAACGTTCTTTTCAAAACAAAGCATCATTTTGGATTTGTTTATCATGAGGCATGAACGGATCATGCCACTGCATCATAATCATAGTGGAAGTTGTATAGTATGACGGAGGTACATTTACTGCACTGATCATTGGGATCACTTTCAGAGAAATTTGACGAATGATAGATACACTGACAGCGCGAGGCGTTGTGAGCTTGTAGATCTGCTATTTTTGGCTAAAGTTCTCAAAATATGGACGCTAGGGTTTCTATCTCACAAAGATTTGGAGGCCCCCCTGTAGTAACTCTGAGGACCCCCTAGGGGTCCCGGACCCCCTGTTGAAGACCCTTGCTTTAGTCCATTGAGGACCTGAGGACCTGTTTCTATAAAATGTCTTCTAAATCCTAACAGTTTGCATCCTTTGACTGTAAATATTATGAACAGCATGTGTGATTTGAGTTCCTCCTCATTCACCTCATTCATGTGAATGAGGCCAGTCTGGGAAGTAATGCTCTGATGACTGCAAAGCGATTACTGATTAAATGTTCCCTCGGGGCATCCCTGTAAAGAACACCACGATCAAAAAAACAAAACAAAAAAACAAGTTGGTTCAACTGACCTATGTTTCTATATCATGGTCCTCAATTTCTTTTTAAATTATTATTATTTTCATTATACGTATTTGGCTGCGGACCCCCATCCCAAAATGTGTTGTTCCAGGGACCCACCCAGAAGCAAAGATGTTAACTTGTGTAATCCATGTTGCACATCAATAGGACATTTAAGTGCTCTTTAAACATACACTGCCGTACAGTATGTACAAAGGAGGGATTACTATCACTGGTGATTATTAGTCATTGGCAATGTTAATGATTTGCTTCTCAGGAATCTGCCTGCCATAATTCGTACGCTTCTCTAATAATCAGCGTAAATATCAAAATAAAAACTTGATAACAGCGGTACTTTGACTTGAGGAAGATATTTCGTCATGCTCCCAATCTCTGCGGCATGTAAAAGGGACATGCGTACTTATGTAATGTACAACATTATTAGCATGTTACTGCTGCTCTTAATAAGGAATGTTATACCTGTGTAAACATCCAGATAAACACTTAAACACTAGGGCTCTATTATGATCCAGGTCTTATGCCTTATGCCTTAACTTCTTTGCCTTTTTTTGCTATATAGACATTTTTTTATATTTCAAATAGCTGATCTGCAAGCTCACAACGTGCAGATGTAGATCAGCATTTGAAGTATTTAAAAAAAAAAATCAAAATAGTAAAAAAAAAAGGCAAAGAATTAAGGCATAAGGCATAAGACCTGGATCATAATAGAGCCCTAAAAGTAGCACATATACAGTAGTACACAGCACAAGTATATTACACAAGTACAATTATGAAAGTGTAACAGGTTGTAATTGGGTGAGACAGTACTTTCCCCCTCTCTACAGACATACAGAACACATGTACGCTACATGTATCAACGGTATGAACGAGAAGAAGGATGACAGCTCATCATCACAACAAAGTGACGGTGGTGCTTTTACTTACGCTCTACCCTCTTCTCCAACATGGCCAGGCGGTTGGTCACCTCGGTCTTCAGCTCGTTGATCTTGAACGCCCTGCGGGGTAGCGAGACACACGATCAAACTCAAGGAGTTGGGGAATAAGTGCAGCGGAGAAAGAGAAGAGGGTGGGGGGCGGGAGGAGGGGGAGTTACCATGAGACTTTGAGAGTATTCCCGTAAGAGAGAGAGAGAGGGGGGGGGGGGGGGGTATCTTTGTTTGTACAAAGAGATACAGGCAGAGAGAATAATTCACACTCTCGGATTTAACCCATTTAGGCCTAGAATTATTGAATGCTTTAACCAGTGAAAAATAGCAGATATACAAGCTCGCAGTGCCGCGCTGCGAGCTTGTAGATCTACTATTTTTGAAAAAGTCGTGAAAACGTGTGCAAATCTTTGAATATCTCATTTTTAAAGTGAACATTTGTAACTCAAATATTTGCTTCTGGGGAGTCCCTGATACAAAATATTTTGAGATGAGGGTCCGTGGCCAAATACATATCATTTTGGGGGTCCTTCACATGAAAGAGTTTGAGAACCACTGACATAGTAGTCTCTCGAGAACAGACTAACTGAGCTCCAGTTAAGTGAAAAGGACCTTTTCTTTGACGATGGCTGGCCAGATTGCAGACATGGAAACATGGGTTTTTCCAAAAACCTTAGAAGGATTCAAAAGACACTTATAGAATCGGGTCAAAATTCGAATTTTCAAGATTTTTCAAAAATAGCAGATCTACAAGCTCGCAGCGCGGCACTCGGTGCCGCGCTGTGAGCTTGTATCTGCTATTTTTCAATAGTTAAAGCATAAAATAATGATACACAATAATGTGTACCAGTTCTAAATGGGTTGTTAAACGAACACTAAGGATTTTACAGTGTGGGTGGTTGTTGACAGGTGATAGCCACGACTGTCGGTAGCGTTCCAGATAGCCGCAGCAACTGTTACGGTAACAGTTAGCTAACAGACGGATGAGATAAGCGAGGTGCAGGCACACTGACCGGCGAGACATGATGGCAATCTGTGCCATCTGTGTACACCTGTGTATGACTGTGGAACAGTGTCAACCATCAGGCGCTGAGCCCCGTCACCATGCAAGTCTTATTACACTTATTGCTGTCTGGCACTATCACTTATCAATCAATCAATCAATCAATCAAGCATCTATATCGGAGCACTTGGAGGCAATCCTAAACCAGAATGTTTAGCTACATATTCCCACAAACACCTCTCACAAACATAGCCACCACGTCGAACAAACGTGAAAATTTTAAAATGTCCACATTTTAAACATGCCACTCTTTGAACCGCATTTATTTCAATTTAACAAAATTTGCCTCACGCAGAGCAGCCACTCCTGACGGAATGATCCAACGTTGACCGGCGACGCGATTTGCGTCACATATGGGCGTATAACTGCCTGCAAGCTGCAAGCAACAGAGATGGGGGGAGGATGGGGGGGTGGAGAGTAGAGAGAGTAGAGAGACAGAGCGGAGCTGTTCTGCTTCACACCAAACACTTACACTACACAGGGACATACACTGCCATTGGAATATGATAGGAATAGCGTGTTTTAAACCTTCTACTTTACCCTTTCTGCAATGACAACCTTAAAAATGCAGCTTACAGCAGAAAAATGACTTATTTAAGCCACGCGTGTGTGTGTGTGTCAGTTCTCCATGTTCTCAACAAAACATTGCTTCCCTCCATAAAGAGTAGATTATGCATGCGATGTTTGACCAGACACGCGTGTGTGTTTGTGTAGTCCGTTAACAAGCATGGTATGTTGGTAGCGATACTTTTGTACTTTTACTTGATACCTAACGTTGGGAAGTGTTACCGAATAGAGAGAGAGAAAGAGAGCGCGAGAGAGAGAATCGTATTTCAGAGAGAGAGTTCAACTTCTGACGTAATTCTGGAGACGCCTCGCGCAAGACGCACATCGAGATGTTATCTGCGTGAAGATCAGCTGATGTGTGTTTGTCTCCCGTTCTGTCCAAGCAAGAGAGTGAAAGTTTTTTTTCTCTCTCTCTTTTTTTTTCAAGCCGCTGCCTGCTGTGAGTGCCGTGCTGTCAACATAAAACGAGCTGTATATCCTCTGTGTTGCTAAAGCTCCCCTATAAATCACATGTTTGTGCAAGAAAGAAAAGATTGTAAATCTGTTGATCCAAATGAAGACTGAGACTCAGAGACTGTACAGCAGGAGCTCTGCAATGAAGCGCAAAGTAGGCTACGCTGTAAATAGGGTGAAGTCAGGTAAATTGGGACACTTTTTGGAAGCGCAAAGTATAGGGTGAAGCAGGGCCGTGCAGCCCATAGAGGCAAAATAGGCAGCCGCCTGGGGCCCCCTCACAGCCTGGGGGCCTCATGAGATTATTATTATTATTTTATTTTTTAACCAACATGGCCATCAGGGGGCCCCAGTTGAGCTCTCAACTGTGAGACAGAGAACAGTTGAAGTGAGGGTGAGGGTTAACATTAGTTCATTAGAATCTGAAAAGAAGTCAGGTAATTTGGTCCGCTTTTTGGTAATTGGCCTAGGAAACTAAGAAAAAGCAATGTGTGATACTGAATTTGTTTTTATGATTAATAAGGACTGTTGTCAACATGTTTAAGTTAAATTTATGTAATAAAATAAATTCGTTTTGATCCTACAGCTTTTGAAACAGCTGTCACACATTTTCTTGATTAGCAGTTTTCAGGTAATTTGGGCTACCATATCAGCTGAAATGACGGGCACTGTTACGATGTTAATATTATGGGCTCATTGGGCTGTATGCAGACACATACATTTACTGCACCCATCATTTAGCTTGTCAGAGTGGTCGTTGGAGCGCCTCAGTGCTGCTGCAGAAGTCACGTGCAACTTCTTCCAGAGAGATTGATTGATTGATTGATTGATTGCATAGGAAATAAATGAGTCAACTGTAACTCCATCAGGTGCTTTTGTTTTACATGCTGCTAGGAATACACCATGGAACAGTGGTTCTGTTCATATCAGGAACCCTCAAATTTTTTCTAACACATTTTTGGACACTGTTCCTACACATTTTGCCCAGTAGCTAGATAGATACATACATACATAGATAGACAGACAGACAGACAGACACATAGATACATAGATATAGAACTCTGGCGGTGTGCTTCACTTCAAAATCTACATTAGTGGCATTTACCTGTCGCTCTTGCGCATTAACATCATACCTTATTTTAACACACCAAGCCAACACAGAGCAAGCTTTCCTGTACCTGAGGGGTTTGAATTGTAATAAAGTAAATGTCATGTTTTCAAAATGCATAACTTAGAGGGGAGATTCATAATAATTACGGTCAGCCTCATGGTGGTGCTATAACAGCCCACTTCACATTTTGCCCTATAACTCTTTAACCATAGGTCGGAAAATCAAAATGTATTTTCCCCAGGATTCCTTGGGTCATGACACATGTCCCCACATAGGCCACACCCATTTGCATCAGGACAGATTTTCCGCCATTTTAAATTTTCTTCAAAACACACTTTTTGCTCCTTTTCGACATATTTCCTCCAAATCTCACCAAAATCGGTACACATGTTCTCTGGACCCATGCAATAAACATATTCAAGCGACAATTTTCATAGTCCATATTGTTCACCTGTAATATGCTTCCAAAGTTAGTGGGAGGGGCCTATTTATCAGAAAAGGCCAAAAATCACAAACAAAACATCCAGTCAAGACTAAATTCGAATCACATGTCAAGGGTTGTATGCTCAACGAATTCCCAGAAGCAGGGCGTGCCACAAATGCACAAAATGCAACCGTTTCATGCCAAAACATGATTTTTGGGGGAGCAATCCTCCCAAAATGAAAGTTTGCTTATTTTGCTGACGCAAACATATTTCTCACATAAGCATATACTATACACTGTATATGCTTATGTTTCTCCATTAGCATATATGCTTATGTTTCTCTGGCAGTGTGAAAGGACTGACAGATACAGATCTCCATATATGCCCATATCAGTTGGAACACTGCTGCAATTTAGCTGTGAGCGCCCGCGAAGCGGGCGCGATCTCTAGACGTGAGCGGTCCGAAGGGCCGCGAACTTCTAGTGTACTATAAACTTACAGTACATGTTTGATACCGGTACCTGCTCCTGAGCGATGTCTCTTACTTATACAAGAGACTGACATATTGTTGTCCCGTTATCTGACTTTCTACTTTGTTTTTGTCTCCATACTCAGTGGAGGAAAAAGTATAATCCGTTACAAGTAAAAGTCTGGACTACAGAATTTACCTGAGTTAAGTGCAAAAGTGTTGGTATAAAAATGGCAAATAGCAAATCTATGCGACGCGTTGTGAGCTTTTAGATCGGCTATTTTCCAATAGCCTAGGTATAAAATAGGTCTAAAGTGGTTTACCGGTATGTGTTATAATAATATAATTTATACATGCAAAGTAACTAGTAACTAAAGTTTTCAAATACCGTAATTGCCGGACTATAAGCCGCGGCTTTTTCCCCATGTTTTGAACCCTGCGGCTTATACTACAGTGCGGCTTATATAAAGATTTTTACAGCAAACGGCCAGTTAGTTAGTTTTACAATGGTCTTTAACAAGGATTTATATATAGATTTGTACAGCTAACAGCCACCAGGGGCGCTCTAGCAGGAAGCAGGAAGGACACCTGCGGCTTATATTCAGGTGCGGCTTATAGTCCAGCAATTAGGGTAAATGTAGTGTGAAGTAAAAAGTACTTAGTTACTTTACATCACTGTCCATACTACATGCAAATCGAGCTTGAAAATAATTTCACCCACTATTTTACACCTGTAAGCTTGTGACAATAAACTTTAACCACTTAAACCACATTTAATGACAATTTCATCATGTTACATTCAAACAATTTCAAAAAAAGGTTGTCACCATAGCCTACAAGCTCACAACCACAGGGGTTAAGGATAAGTTGAAGTCTGCACTCACCTGGTGAACTGCTCGGCCACCTGCATCAGCACATTCTGAAATAGTTCCTCTTTATCTGCGAGGGAGAGAAAGATGTGGAGTAGTGTTACACACACACACACACACACACACACAGCACATTACACACGGATACATCAACACTCAGAGAAACAAAAATCAATAGACAGAAGGACAGGTGGCGAGGCAGAAGAGAGAGAGAGATTGAGAGGGACAGGGTTCCCACACATTTTTACCAATGAATTTCCCCAAAAAAAATCAAAAACTATTCCAGAATATTTAACCCAATTTCCAGGACTATGTAACAATCATTCAGCGCATTAGCGAGTCTCTTACTCCTTCTACAATGCCCAAAGACAGGCAGAATAGCAAAAATAAAGCGTGCACGCCGCGACCGGACCGTGGCGTCACGTGCATGCGGATCATGCACGATGGACACGCACACGCCCACAAAAATCGGGGCAGGGAAACCTCAAAGTCGATTTATGGTGGCAGTAAATGAGTTAACAAAATCAATAACCAAAAACAATGCATAGCCGTTTTTTCCAGGACCTTCCAGAACCCTTGATCAATTCCAAAACTTTTCCAGGACTGGAAAAATATTTTTCTAATTTCAAAATATTTCCAGGAATTTCATGACCGTGGGAACCCTGGAGGGAAAAGGGAAAGAGCGACAGAGAGAGTCAGAGAGAGAGTGCGAGAAAGTAACAGTGACAGAGACAGAGAGACAGACAGAGCGAGAAAGATACATAAAATCTCCTACTTCGCTGATCTCACCATGGATGAAAGGCAGTCTGAAAACAGTGCCAGCGTATTATGTTTACAAAACACCAACTTCTAATGCCTCTCGCCACACACGGGGAACAACAAGCCAATGACACAAACAAAGTCTGACACCTGGACAAGACCTCTTTGTCGTGGGCAAAGTTCACCCGGGCAGGCCAATAAACTCGCGGCTACAGGAACTTGTAAAAAATAAAAGATCACAACTCGTACCGGCCTGCGCTTTGTGTCACACACATTCCATCTCTGGTTCAGGGGAACAGGTCAAGGGGAAGAGGCTCAAAATAGCATCATTAACATGTGCCTCTGTGATTGATTAATTTAGCCATGCTGGCACAAGAGAGCAAAGTGCCACTGAAATATAGAAGCGTTTAAGAAACAGCAAAAAAATAGGCAATCTACAAACTTGTACTTGGCTGCACTTGACTGTTGCTTAGCTATTTTCGCTCAAATACTTAGCATAGGGCTTAAAATGGTGAGGAGCAGGTGGCATAGAGTACACAAAATGTTTACTAAATTGGTTGTTTGTGTTGAATATACAGTAAGACCTATACCTAAGTTCACTGTTTGAAAACGTCAAAATATGGGCAATATGGAGTACTTGTGATATCCCCCCTCAATAATAATATTATATCGCAATATTTTAATCTATCCCCTGCCATCCCCTCTCTCTTGACATTGTCTCTCCATTGTAGTTTGTACCACAAAAATGCCTTAAACGCTAAAATTAAAGGGGAAGACCACCCATTTTCAATATTGAACTATGTCATTAATATACCTTAGAGGAGTTGTGTGGAAATAGAAAAAAAGGTTCCCCCTCTTCTGTGTTGCCTAGAACTGGAGGATTGATTT
>NC_137829.1:35470238-35650238 GCF_963921795.1 Nannobrachium achirus
TGGACACCATGGCTCCCGAGGAGTCGAGCAGGGAGAGATTTGTGTTCCTGTCCAGGCAGGAAATGATGGTCAGTCCACAACACCATACAGGATGCAACAGAATACACTGTGATGACACACTGTCAAGAGCACCGCACTAGGGATGGGACGATACGCGATATTATCATATAGCTTCATGCACTGGGATCAGTTCACCTTTTATTTGCCGAGCTGCATATCCGGTACCACTTAAACCCTAATTGGTAAAAGGCACTTATAATATACGTACTTGATACAGTTTTTTTCACTCTACGGTATGTCAAATGTCTTTGCCAAAAAATAGCAGATCTACAAGCTCACATGCAACGCGCCGCAACGAGTCGCAATGTGAAGGATACAACGTGTCGCAATGTGAGGGATATTTTGATTATCGCGATAATATTGTAAATCACGATTTCTTTGGTCACAATAATCGTGATATGACATTGTCATATCGTCCAATCACTACACCGCACAGAAAGACACAAGAAGGGAGCATGGCTTTGAAATGTGGCCGTCAAAAGGACATGTGCACACTGGAGGGTGGGCTGGAGAACTATTGAATCCAACTGATGTCTATCTGATAAAATATACATGACTACATCTGTTATGATTTTCTTTAAACCTTAAAGAAACACAGCACTTTCCTGAGATATTATTGGCTGAGGACTGAGTGTGTGAGCGTGAGTGTGTGCGTGCGTGTGTGAGTGCGTGCGTGCGTGCGTGCGTGCGTGCGTGCGTGCGTGCGTGTGTTACCTTGGGAGGTTCAGAGCAGTACAGAACAGCTCCTTTATGTCACATGGACTACAGAACCTGCTAAACACCACCTGAGGGGACACACATGCACACGCACGTGTGTGCACACACACACACACACACACACACACACACACACACACACACACACATACAATTACTTTAATGCAGTGCTTCTCAAACTTTTTCATGTTGAGGACCCCCAAATTGACACTTATTAGCCCACGGACCCCCATTTGAAAAGATATGCAAGGGACCCTCATATTAGAGAAGATTTTAGGGCTGTGTATGAGTACCATGAGTGCGAGACGATCACAAGAACTTGGAGACGATGCGTTCTCATGTAATCTCATTTCCTGTTTGTGTCTGGAGCGACGCTGATTTGGGCTGTTTGATCAAGGCCATTTGAGCTTAAACGTGTCCAATACGTCCATTGTTGTTGGTCTCAGTGAGGCACATGAAATTGTTAAAGGACATTTTCATGTGCCTGCTGGCTTGTTTCTCTTTTGGTTTGGCCGTGCACCTAAAGCCTCTTCAGTTTGAGAGGGAGACGGAGGTAGAACCTACAGTCACTCGCTTAGTCGCTTCACAATAATAATAATATCGCTATCCGACTAAAGTACTGATAACACGCCTACAAGAACATGGGTACCACACAAAAATGAACTATTTGGGTTTTATACAAGAAAGAAAATTCAATTATTTTTTTATTAAATTATATGAAATAAATAAACATGTGTAAAGTAACAAAATGAGTCATAGTGCAATAACATCGGAAACTAGCTCAATCCTACAAAGAAGTAAATACCCAAATATAATTGTCAATATTTGTTTACTTAAGAACTTTTATATACTGGAAGACAAGACAAGGCTTAAACTTTGGAGATGAATGACATCATAGTACTGACGTCATAAATAACTGACATCATAGACTAGTGGCCACATGACGTCCGAGAGATCCATTATGGACACCACACCGCAAGACTAGCACTGCGTTGCTCTGTCAGGAGTAGTGTGGATGCTATGCATGCCAGTCTGTCATGGATGTGGGTGGATGAGAGACTGGCATGCAGCCTTATTCTGTTTTTAAATAATGTGTATTCCTCACAGAAACCATTCAGTTTGTTTTTACAAGTACTACCTGTAAATATAAGACATAGTTACAATACTAGACAGGCACTAAATGGTCACCTTACTTTACCTGCGCCCCAAACCAATGCACTTAAGAAATACATGTGGTTTCAAAAGGAAGCTTAAAGGGGAGTTTCGGTCAAAAACGACTTTCCTACCTTTGAAATGATGATCCAGGAAGGCTCTGGGCTGATCCGGGTGTTGTTTTACCCAAAGCAGCATTTTGTTCATTTTTCGATTTTCTCCCCTGCACCCCACGGCTCCAAAACGGCACCTTTAGGGTCGTACCGTAATCCGGTTATTATTCTCGCTCAAAATTCACTTTTCTCGCTCGGTCTCAGTCCCTCATACTGTAGTTAGCATATCCGAGCTACATCAGCTCCTGGTCGCCGCCATGTTTGTTTACTTCAAGCTCAACTCTGAACTCTCAGCCCAGGAGAGAAACACTGGGAAATCCCTAACCCGTTGGGAAACGCGCGTTCACGAGCTGCTGCTGCTGCTGCTGCTGCTGCTCTCACAGCTCCACCTCCCTCCCCCCACAGCCTGTTACCTGTTGAGGCAGACAAGAGGCTACACCATACATCACTCTGCAGACTTTGTCGACATAGTTACATCTTTTTTCTTTAGCTAAGAGCATTTTTGTGTTTTATTGTTCGTTGCGCGTCGGGGAGTCACGCGATACAAAACGGGATTTCCCAGTGTTCTCTCCTGGGCTGAGAGTTCAGAGTTGAGCTTGAAGTAAACAAACATGGCGGCGACCAGGAGCTGATGTAGGTCGGATATGCTAACTACAGTATGAGGGACTGAGACCGAGCGAGAAAAGTGAATTTTGAGCGAGAATAATAACCGGATTACAGTACGACCCTAAAGGTGCCGTTTTGGAGCCGTGGGGTGCAGGGGAGAAAATCGAAAAATGAACAAAATGCTGCTTTGGGTAAAACAACACCCGGATCAGCCCAGAGCCTTCCTGGATCATCATTTCAAAGGTAGGAAAGTCGTTTTTGACCGAAACTCCCCTTTAAGTCAGCAATAATAAAAAAGGAAATTATTTTGGGTTAGGTTTTTGGCATTTTTGGAAAGACAAACCTGTTTTATTTTTTCAATGCTTAATGTAAATTTTATTTTCTAAGTTTATGTTTTGTCTGTAACATTGATGATGTTTTTTGGTATGCGGTCAGGCTTAGGCCTGGCTCAGGGAGGAGGACGCCCTTGCCATGTAAGAGTCCATCATGGAAAGGCTGTATATGATTTAATATAATACTGTATTGCATTTTATTTTCTTTGTATTGTGATGTTTTATGCTTGGACCCCAGGAAGAATAGTCTCCACTACGGTGTAGACTAATGGGGATCCTTAATAAACTAATAATAAACGAATAAACCACACTGTCTTGTTGCGACCGTAGGTTCGCAGTTAACTATGGAAACCGGTACATCTTGTCCACGTATCTCTGTCTGTCTGTCTGTCTGTCTGTCTGTCTGTCTGTCTGTCTGTCTGTCTGTCTGTCTGTATGTCACGACTGACACTGTGGTTCCCCTGACACATCACTGTGACATCACAGGTGACATCACAGTCAGATACTCAGAGCAGGGATCTCCATATACTGTATGGGCATAAACAGGCAACATCACAGTGGTGTGGCTGGTTCAGACAGGGATCTCCATGTATGGGCATAAAATGGATTGTATGTTGTGATGTCAAGGGAACCACTATAACAGAATCCCTTTTATGTCCATATATGGAGATCCCTGATGTCATCAATATTAAGCCCATATCTAACAGGACTTCATATGGAAATGCCCATATATGGAGGAAGACAGCCCATATCTGTGTGGCTGGTTCAGACAGGGATCTCCATGTATGGGCATGAAAAGGATTGTATGTATGATGTCAGGTGTGATAGACGTCATAGGATTTTCACATAACGAATAACTGAGTAAGCATGTTAGGGGTCTCACAGCATATCTCCATATACAGTACATGGATCTCCATATATGGGTAACTGGTCCGATATACATCACTGGACAGACGGCCAAGACATGGCGCAACCTCGCGAGGTCGCATGTCACCCTGAGGCGCTCTTACTTTTATTTTTAAGGACTATATGCAAGGGCTGTATACAGGCAGGATTCCAAACAGCCCTACTACATGTACAATACAATACAACTGAATATACTGTATCATCCCCTTCTCCAGTACATTTGTTGTGAGTATAAACCAGCGAGCCCCTGGGGAATAACTTGCACCCGCCAACTGGCAGGACTCCCACACCCAAAGAGCTTTCCCTCTGATTAAAATTATGCAAATGCCACTCCGACGTGCACAGTGGGCTGTAAATATGTATTTTATTCTTTCACCCTTCTCCCTGGCGGCCCGGGCGTCAAGGTCGAAGCCTTGTCTTCAAACGTGATCAGTCAGTCACTCGTCGCCCCTTGCATTGTCCCCCCCGTGTCAGCTGCAGCCCGTGAAGACTGATGAACCAGATAGATAAGGCTGAACTATACGACTTACAGTCAAACGGCGACAGAAGAAAACAAATAAAAATGACGCAAGGACAACAAAACTAGGGTCAGAAATGCAGACAGAGTTTAGTGCAGGAGACCCAGTTTCTGGTGAATGAATTACCGTTGCACGTGAGTTCTGTGTCCTCGTGAGAAATGCCACGGACAAATCTGAATGACTGTGTAGTTTGGTTGTAAGTAATGTTGATACTGATACTCTCCAAGAGAGAGTTGTATATAGTTCTACACATTGAAATACAGGCCTTCTTGGGTCCATTGACAGAGATAATATGTAATAGATAGATGGAACACAGTACTATTGCTGGATGGATAGCTCTACAAGGGCCACCAACAGAGGGGGGACTTCAGCTGTCGTTACCACCATGCAAAGAAAGAGAGATGAAAGGAAGAGGGGTAGACATGAGAGGGGGGAGATGGACAAAGGTCAGGAAGCACTTTGAACAACATTCTCACCCGCAGACGAGATGGTGAGAGGGAGAGAGAGACAGACAGACACACAGAGAGAGAGAGAGAGACACACACACACACACACACGCACGCACGCACGCACGCACGCACGCACGCACGCACGCACGCACGCACGCACACACACACACACACACACACACACACACACACACACACACACACACACACACACACACACACACACACACACACACACACACACACGGCCAGTTGAGTTTCGTAGGAACACACAGTCAAGTCGGATGCCCAACGAAGGATTCATCCCCTAGTCTCCGTGGTGGTGGGAAGGAAGTTCTCCTACCTCTGCTACCCTATTCTGGACATGTCATAGGCGAATATTCTGCAAACAATAGGCGAACATTTGACGAAAATAGCAAATGTACAAGCTCACAATGGGCCCCGTTGAAACGTGTTGTGAGCTTGTAGATCGGCTACTTCCAGCGAAGAGACACAACCCCCCCACGTTTTTGAATGATGGTGAGGCATCATCATTTTGTTCGGGCCTCATCGTGTCTGCTTACAAAGACAAATGTCACGTGGGGAAAACAAGCTACTTGGAAATTAATTCACACCATTGCGTAATGACACGTTGGCGTAGCATACTTCAAACGCATTGTTAGCCAGTATCACCGACAGACAGCACTTAGAGGGTACTAGACCTGCAACATGTCAGCTCAGGGCCGAGAGAGTGGCTTTGAGAAACATGTGCAGGCTCTAATGGTCACGTGTGCGCACATCTGCCACCCACGGTGTATCCCGATCGTTTGTGTGCATATTTGTGCCGCTGCATGCGTGTTTGTTTGGGTTTTCCTGCGGGCATTGTGTGTACAGTAGGCAGTGGTGGAAAAAGTACTCCCATTTTCTACTTAAGTAAAAGTATCAATACTGCATCGTAGAAGTACTCTGTTACAAGTAGAAGATCAGAATTCAAAATTTACTTGAGTAAAAAGTATAAAAGTATTGGTATTAAAATGTACTTCAAGTACTAAAAGTAAACGTACAAAATGTTTGAAAATAGCAGATCTGTAAGCTCACAACGTGTCGCATTGCGACACGTTGTGAGCTTGTAGATCTGCTATTTTCAAATAGCCAAGTTATAAAATAGGGCTAAAGTGGGTTCATGTGTGTTTTATAATATTATAATTTAGATCTGCAAAATAACTAGTAACTAACGTTTTCAAATAAATGTAGTGGAGTAAAAGTACAATATTTGGATCCCAGATGTAGTGGAGTAGACGTAAAAGTATTGGAAATTGGAAATACTGAAGTAAAGTACAAATATTATATAATATATGATCCAAAAATAGTATAAGAAAACACTGCATCACACACCATGATGACGGCTGTCATCTGCCGCGCAACACGCCTAGCAAACACCTACTGTAGGACAACACAATGCAGCCACTGTGGCAGCTTTATTATCGTTGTTGTCGGGTGGAAACCTTGTATGTTATTTAAGAAACTATTTTAAATAGTGGAAATAGCCAATCTACAAGCACACAACGCCTCTCGATGCGAGGCGTTGTGTGCTTGTAGATCTGCTATTTTCACTAGTTCTTTGCGACAGTCTTGTATTGAGGCGGTGTGTGCTTGTAGATCTGCTATTTTCACTAGTTCTGTGCGACAGCTGTGTGCTTGTAGATCTGCTATTTTCAGTAGTTCTGTGCGACAGTCTTTATGATGAAGCAGGGCTTTACTTTACGAAGAAATGTACAGATTTGAAACTTGGAGATACGAGGTTTCTGCCCGACAGTGACGATATGTGTTATCTCAACTGGTGTGTGATCTACACACAGTGGTCTGGGATGATGATGCTTAATGTCTCTTGTGTTATGTAGATGAGGCTGCCACCCATGAAACACACTTAGTTTAGATAGCAGAGAGAGAAAGGTAGCCAAGAGAGACACTCAACTAACAATGTGATGTCCTTGACCAGTGGTGTAAAATAACTATGACCATGTACTCAAGTATGCTGTACTTAAGTAGAATATTTATGTACTTTTACTGTACTGGAGTATTGCCAATGTTCTATACTTCTACTTCTACTCAACTACATCTCAGAGGCAGATATTGTACTTTTACTCCACTACAATTATTTGAAAACTTTAGTTACTACTTAAAGTTACTTTGTAGATATTGATTATAATTATTACAAAATATACAATACTGTACATGTATGATGCTCAATGGTATCTGACATAAGCATCATGTCCATGTCCCAATGTTTCCATCAGATTATCCAATACAAGCAAGTGGGATGGAACGTTATGAAGATTTCATATCACGATTATTGTGACAAAAGAAATTGCGATTTACGATATTATTGCAATAATCAAAACCCACTATCCTGGAACATTTGCCAAAAAATAGCGGATACAAGCTCACAACGCGTTTAGTGAAAAAAAGACTGTATCAAGTACATTTATTATAAGTTCCTTTTATCAATTATAGAGGGTTTAAGTGGTACCAGATACGGGATATGCAGCATGGCAAATAAAAGGTGAATTGATCCCAGTGCATGACGGAGGACGATATCACGATAAATTAAATCTACACGATACAATTATCGTGAATGTTTTTTTATCACGATAAACGATAATATCGCGTATCGTCCCATCCCTAACAAGCAATTCATTTGAATACACCGACACCTATATCGCCACAATCCATCCCCCGACTGCATCACCTGACCATCACGTGACACACACACGTGCTGTACACATTTGCATGTCATGAGTGGTTTTCTTTGTGAACCACATAAAACAGAAAATGTTATTGTATGTGGAAATGCTACGTTCAAAATAATCTATTGTCTAAGGGCCCAGTGGGGACAACAGAGCATGTAAAGCAGATGATCTGATTAACAAAAAGGCTCAGATAATGACATTGTTTGAAATCACGAAGCTGTCACTTCACCTGTTTGTGTACAAATGCACACGCATGCATGCACGCACGCACGCACGCACACACGCACACACGCACACACACACACACACACACACACACACACACACACACACACACACACACACACACACACACACACACACCAGGCAGTCAAACCAGTCATTATAAACCAATTGATACCGTCTTGAATTTGCTTGTAAAAGCACTAAAGCAGAGAGTAAATGCGGCAGTGAGAGATACAGTATGCGAGAGAAATTACACTTGGCAGAGCAACAGCCAGTTTACCAACTATAATTTTGTGTGGTGTTGAATTTTAATTTATGGTTGCACAATTACCCACAACAAAATCAAATGCCAGCGCTGATTGCAGAAATTACCAAACAACAAGGAGCTGCTATCATTTCATCATTTCAAAATAAATTGCAGATGCACCTTTCGATCACTTCGTTATTGTCATTTTAAACTATATCACAGTCTAATTGAAAGGGTACCGGTCTACCGCACAGCCTGTGTTGGTTTCTAATCATATAGCATGGACAGGGATTATTCCAGTGGTGGAAAGTAACTAAGCAGATTTACATTTAGTACTGTACTTAAAGGGTTATTTCACTTTTTTAAAGAATTTGGGTATTTTTATCGTCTACTCAGGCTTTTGGGAGCACCTCGGAGAGTTTTTAAGTTGCTCGATTCAGAATTTATTTGATATTCATTTTATCAGACACACCCCCTTCCTATACAAACCAAAACTGTCTGTTTTAATTTAGTTAATTTAAAAATGTCTTATTAATACAAAACCCATATTCTATACTTCAGTACTAGTAGACCCCTCAGGGCGACATGCGGCCTCACCCTAAACGGCCATGTCTTGGCCGTCTGTCCAGTGATGTATATCAGACCAGTTACCCATATATGGAGATCCATGTACTGTATATGGAGATATACTGTGAGACCCCAAACATGCATGCTTACTCAGTTATTCGTTATGTGAAAATCCTATGACGTCTATCACATCTGACATCATACATACAATCCCTTTCACGCCCATACATGGAGATCCCTGTCTGAACCAGCCACACAGATATGGGCTGTCTTCCTCCATATATGGGCATTCCCATATGAAGTCCTGTTAGATATGGGCTTTATATTGATGACATCAGGGATCTCCATATATGGGCATAAAAGGGATTCTGTTAGAGTGGTTCCCATGACATCACAACATACAATACTTTATGCCCAGACATGGAGATCCCTGTCTGAACCAGCCACACCACTGTGATGTCACCTGCTTATGCCCATACATGTATATGGAGATCCCTGCTCTGAGTATCTGACCGTGATGTCACCTGTGATGTCACAATGATGTGACAGGGGAACCACAGTATCAGGCGTTATCCCTGCTCTGAGCCTGTGATGTCACAGTGATGTGACAGGGGAACCACAGTATCAGGCGTTATCCCTGCTCTGAGCCTGTGATGTCACAGTGATGTGTCAGGGGAACCACAGTGTCAGGCATGACATACATACAGACAGACAGACAGACAGACAGACAGAGATACGTGGACAAGATGTGCCGGTTTCCATAGTTAACCGCGAACCTATGGTCGCAACAAGCTCACAATGCTTCGCATGACTCATATCGCATTTGAAATAGGCCTATCTTAAAAAAAAGAAAATTGTGTATGAGTACTTTTACTTTTGGTACTTTAAGTAGGCTATGTTTTGAAGCCAACCTTTTTTTTACGTTTTACTCAAGTACAATTCTGAATACAGGACGTTTACTTGTAATAGAATATTTCTACTTTGAGGTATCGCAATTTTTACTTCTTCCACCACTGGATTATTGTGCAGAGTCTGCACAGAGTATCTATGTGTACTTCAAGTGGGAGAATAGTAGGAAGGCCAATCAACTCTGGTGATAAGTCATCTCTGCAAGCCAGGGAATGGGTGTGACAACTAGCATCAAGAGGGAGAGTGACAGAGAGAGAGAGAGAGAGAGGGGGAGACAGACTTGCAGGAGAGGGAATGAGTTTTAGAGATGTGAATTAGAAAGGCAAAGAGTGTGAGAGAGGCCAGAGTAATAAAATATGATCCACAGACAAACAGCATCAGAAATAGAGATATCGGTATGTCCGATTTATCGTCATTATTTGACCTTTTTTGTCGAAATCGGTAATGGTAATTATGTGACCGATACGTATGTCCAACTCATTATAGTTGAAAACTTTCAAACATTTTCAAAGATATAGCATTGTCTAGTAGTACCAGGGCAGGGGTGTTCAACAGGGGGTCCGGGACTCCTAAGGGGTCCTCAGAGTTACTACAGGGGGTCCTCCAAATCTTTGTGTGATAGAAGTTTTTTTTCCCCTTTTCTTTGATATTAACCACTTGAACCCTAACGTCCATATTCTGATAACTTCAGCCAAAAATAGCAGATCTACAAGCTCACAACGCCTCGCGCTGCGAGGCGTTGTGAGCTTGTAGATCGTCTATTTTCGGCAAAGAGGTTTGGTGTAGAGGGGGAAAAGAGCAGCCTAAGTAGCCTACAGAGTTAAAGGTCAAGTTTATTATGTATTGAGTTAAAGTGGTTAAATATCTGAAAACACAAATTGACATGAATCCAACATACATTGATAATTGTGCTGTCAAACAATGAAACTATATGGAATCTATGAACAGGTTGTGGGGGTCCCTGCTTCATCTCTCTCTCAGCTAAGGGGTCCTTGGCCTGAAAACGTTGAAGACCCCTGTAGTAGGGGGATAAGAGGAACGAAGAAGCTGGTTGCACACAGTGTGACTAAACTACACTGAGAGAAGAAAGAACTGGCTTGAATGGACAATATACAATACACAGTGAAATCCTCAGTATCACTTTATCCCTCTGTAATCCTGAAAGTGTGCAAATGGAACCAAAACGGACCATCTGAACGGTTACAGATCCATTTGGATAGGCCTATACACTGCATAAATATCCAATGCATACTGAATGAGTATGCAGTGTATTGCGGTGCACAAACGTGCTGTTGAGACAGACATTAATATCCTTGCAGTATGGACTGTAGATGAACTCCATAAAAGGCAAAGGTGCTGGAGGGGAATGCAATAAATACAAAGCACAGTGGAGGCATAAACCTGGTTATATGGTCCGTTTATGACCGTGGCCATCTACTGCACAGGGTGTTAGTGTAAACAAAGCTCTGGATGGGGATCTAGGCACTGTTTGAAGACTGTAATGGACATGAAGAGCAGGGTACAACTAACTGCCGTATTACTCATTACCGGACACTCTGTGTAATTATGCACGCTGAATCATTGGGGATTGCAGCGTGACGGTTGAATGTGCGTGGGATATAAGGACTAGGAGCATACAAGGCTGCAGAATTAATTTTTCATAACTTTTTGAGGGTGTTGCCTTCACAGTTAAAAGCCATAGAACTATGTCATATCAATAATATCAATACCATATCAATTAGAAACAGTCAAGATGTTAACATCATCAGATGCACAAAGGGCAATAGTCTATAGCTTAATCATTAATTATTGTGAATAATAATCATGATCGTTATCTGGCATACTTTTTGGTGCTTCTGCTGTGTGAGACCAGACCAGGTTTAATCTCTGTTTCATTCTCAAAGGAGTCAAATTAAACAAGGCTATAATGCTTATTGCGACCGTAGGTCGCATTTACTACCAAAACCTCCACCGGCTATCTGTGAGTGAGTCAGTGAGTCCGTCACACTTCACACGTCACACTTTTTCCTGCTTATATCTCCGCACCCGTTGACCCGATCCAATGCCAAATTTTGCACACACACTCCTTGACTGCCAAACTACAACCTCCAAGGACCCCCGGAGCCCCAGGGACCCCCAGGTCCCTGGGGGACCCCAGATGTAAAAAATGACCAAATGTGCAAAAATGACCAAATGACCACCCCAACAGGGCTGCTCGCGGGGAATTCCCAGGGACCACCGACTCCTGGTGCTCCAGAACGGATGCAAAAGTGGTGGCGCCCCCAGTGGAGGACCCCCTGCCACTGCAGCGCACATAAAATGCCGTAACTCGGGCTAGGAGCGTCCGGGAGAGCCGGGGCCGGTACCTATTCGTCCGCCAAGGCAACGCGGAGACCCCACCCCTCATTTCTCACATGGCCCTATTCTAGCGCCACCTTCAGGCCGATTTTTAAAACACATTTTTGGACACTGCTCCTACAGTTTTTGCCCTAAAATCACGAATATCACTACACAGCATGTCTACACTCATGTCATCAACATGGATCAGGAAGATTTTGGAAAAACAAATTTTTGCCCTATTTGTGGAGATAAGCCACCTACGGTCGCTTATCTCCCGATTAGGGAGTCTTACTGGTCTTATTCCTTTTTGTTGTACTGCTGTTTTATTGTAATATTCTGATCTTATTCTATGTTTTTTTATATTCTTTTTTCAATATGTAATGAGTTTTATTTTATATCTTTCATTACATTTGTCTGATTAGATTTGTATTTGATGCACTACTATTATGCCTGTCTTATGCATTTGACTTATAGCTCAGTATACACTCAAAATCCAGAGTGCAAATTTAATGTGAAAGTATACAAATGGAACCATTTGTAACACAAACTGATAAATGATTACTGAGGAAGGGTCACAAGATGCCTGAATGTATCAGCATTATCAATATCCTTTTACAAAAAGCAGGAATATGTATAGCCAAGTCAATAAATAGACCTATCAAGAATTTAAATTAGTTATTCAACAATTGAATGTTGCAGAATGGATATTTGTGTAACCTTTTCCATTAAGTTATCTTTGACAAAATTGAATGTTTGCAGAAACATGGAGGTAAATCTGAAACATTAAAGTGTGCCACAAAACGTTGCCACACAGTAGACATACTGTCAAATCTGCAACCAGTGAAAGTAGTTCTTGTGACACACTGTGTAAAGGTCACCAGCTGCCAAATAATTAGAAATAATTTGCATAAAGTTTCATTGCTGTCACTGTTAATTCTCCACCACCTGGGTTATTGTTCAACCCATGATCCTCCTCTACTAGCCACCCACAGGGAACAACAAGTTTTTTTTAAACTTTTTAATAAACATTGTGCTTTTTGGATATCTGTCACAAATTCACCAGCAAAGTCGGTCCCCCTCTCTCTAGAAAGAAAAAGAAAACCACCATGTAGCCTAATTAAGTGCATTGCTGTTGAATACAATTGTTTACTGTGTAGAATGATTCGTAATATACCATGATTATCATGTTAGTTATACCAATATACCATGCATGTATACGACGAAACTCATCTTTAGCCTACATGATTCGTTAAAGAGGGTGGCATCTCAAGTGCGGATTCGTTCAAAGTTATTTGTCAACAAAAAAAACTACATCTTCACTCTAAAATAAAATAAAAAATATAAATAATAATAACGACCAATCGTATGCTAAATTAATTTGTAATGAAGATCCCAAATATTTAGAGCCAGTCAAGTGTAGGTCTAGGCTACAGTGAAATACTCAGGGTTAATTGGATTTGATCCATAATGGATCAAATCTAATTAACACTAAGGATTCTACTGTGTATTTGCAATATTGCAACAGCATGAATTTGAATCATGTGTTGGTAGGCTTACCTTCTGAGTTCTGCCGTCCACATCCAGGTAAATCACTCGGTAGGAGGACGAAGCGGTGCCCATATCTCCTCCTCCCCGCTGGGACCCACCAGAGTCTCTGTGCCCGTCACCAGCCAGCAGCACTGTAGCCTCCGCGCTCCGTGCGTCACACGCTGTCCTCCCCTGTCTGTCTGTCTGTCTGTCTGTCTGTCTGTCTGTCTGTCTGTCTGTCTGTCTGTCTGTCTGTCTGTCTGTCTGTCTGTCTGTCTGTCCCCACTGTGTCCCGGAGCGGAGCCTCCTTCTCCAGTAATAAGACCAATGGGTTTAATGGAAGTCAGTGTGACAACCAAACATCTCTCTCTCTCTCTCTCTCTCTCTCTCTCTCTCTCTCTCTCTCTCCTTCTCTCTCTCCTTCTCGCTCTCACTCTCCCTCTCTCTCTCTCTCTCCCTCTCTCTCTCTGATTCTCTCTCTCTCTCTCTCCCTCTCTCTCTCTGATTCTCTCTCTCTGATTCTCTCTCTCTGATTCTCTCTCTCTCTCTCATTAAGATCTATGTGTTTCATCTCATAAACCTTATTATCCACTCCAGAGCTCTCTCTCTCTCTCTCTCTCTCTCTCTCTCGCTCTCTGCTCCCTCGACCAGTGGCGTCAATTCGGCAAAAGCTAAGGTATGGCAACATGACTGGTGTCAGACACCAGTCATGTTAGCAACAGGCACGATGAAAAGTCAATTTTGTCATTTCCCCCTGTAGCCAAGGTATGCCATTGGCAGCTGCCATAGCTTACCATACCCAATTGACGCCTCTGTCCTCGACCCTCCCACTCACCCTTTCTTCTCCACGAATTGAGCGCTCGCGCGCGCGCGCACGCAGGCACGTAGATTGCGAGGGAGGAGGAGAGCTCAATTAATTATATTCCATGGCATTTGCACAACAGTGCCGCTTGCCGAAAAGACAAAGGTATAGCTTGCTACACAGTTGTAAGAACAACAGAGTACTGAGGCTAGTAGGTAACTTTCTCTCGTCATCAGGGATTCCACATGCTGCCTACAATTAAGCTACAATGGTTCTCATACATTTTAATGTCAAGGACCCCCGCATGGCCCCCATTTTACAATTTAGGCCGGACAACCATCTGAAAAGATAGGCTACTGCTCCAAAGACACACGAGAAGATTTGGGGGGTTAAAGCATTGTAGGCTATATTCTCAATGACTGGATAGGCCTACAAAGGACCCCAATGCAAACAAGCCATAGTGCTTTATTGGGTATTATAGCTACTTTAAATCCTATTTAGTAGGCTAGACCTTGTATCCTAATACTGATTGATTGATTGATTGATTGATTGATTGATTGAAGACTTTATTAGAAGTTTGCATAGGAAAAGGTGCAGTTTCATGACGGTACTGTTCACTGGTACAAGGTCTACTAAAAGGAGATCCTAGAAAAGACTAAGCTTATTTTCATAGGAAACCATTGAAGTATATAAACTAGTCATGTATTCCTATGCAAACGGCTAATAAAGTATTAATTTCAATCAATTATTCAAACAAACATACATAGGATTAAAGTGGTTAAACTGTTCATTTCGCTGGGGACCCAAGGACTATGAGATTGAGAACCATTGATAAATTGATTGATTGAAGTATTTATTTATTAGTTTGCATAGGGAAGGTTCCAGTTTCATCATTCAACACATTATACTATGCATAAACACTTTATGAACTCACTAATTCACATTTAGTTGACAATGAATTAGAGGATAATATGTAGGAAAGCAGGTTAAAGAGCTATATATATATCTGGTGCCTGATAATATATAGATATTGGCCTGCTATCAATCAAAGCACAGATAACGTTAGGCTATTTTAGATGAGTCACCGAAATACTCAACTGGAATTGCAATAAATCAATCCAAATTAGACTTAGGGCTCCTCTTAGAAGGCATAATTCACAATATCAAGTAATGAGACAGCTTTGCTTTGATGAAATAGAACAGTGCAGTGTATTTAGATTTTACTATGTGTGTTTATGTGGCAGTGGTGGAGAGAATGGGTTGATGAAATTACATTAAATATTTGCGTGACTAGGTGTAGGCTAAGCTTGCTTGGCCTTTATGAAGACAATTCTTATAACTCAAAAGTTAACATTCTTCTGCTGAACTAATCCACTGTGTTTGGATTCGTTTGTGCATGTTTGCTATACCTACAAGCAAAGCGGGAAACCATTACCAGCTATCAGCCTATATGTATTTAACTGTATACATTGTCGACCGATATCCCACAGGTGTCAATACCAGGCCCCTACTCATTCCCTTCAATAACCAAATTTCTTTGAAAATTGAAATCTACCATGATTGTATATCTTTCCGGTTTGACCACACTCAGCATCAGGTACTGAAAGTGAAGACAAGACAACGCCGGGTTGAAATGAGTAAAGTCATTATTATATTGATATTCTTTATTTTAGGGATTTTACTCTATGGGGGTGAGAGAGAGAAACAGGGCCAACCAGATACAGAGAGTGTGTTTATGTCAGTGTGTCAATGAAACAGACAGAGTGGCAGTTTGTGTGTGTTCCCTCGCCTCTGCCTGTGTCACTGAGTGGCTTCTAGCCTGTCAGGAGGGCACCATTTCAAAGTGACACCTGCCATCTCCAGCTGAGCCTGAAGGCCCCTCAGTGTCCTTAATTAGACCACTGCTCAAGGAGCCATCAAAAACACAACGCTCAAATACTTACCTGAAGAAAACAAACTTGACACTAAGAAGAAATAAATAAAAGACATGTCAAAGCTATGCTTCAAACCAGTGTTTTGAAATGTCATGGTCTCCCCATAACTCTGACAAAGTGGAACAAAATGGAACCAAATCGTTTGATTCCATTTGTACACTGTCAGTTACAGACTTGTATGGGTCATTTTAGACCCCCCCTAAAGGAACCCACAGTCCCTGGAATCCACTTTGAGAACCACTGCTTTAAACCTCAATACTTTGCAAAAGGAGCTTACAGAACCCAAACTACAAAGTCGGGCAGTATTTAGTATTTTTTATTATTTTTTATTATGTGTTTTTTTTTTTTTTTTACAAATCACTGTCCAGTAAATATACAGTAAATATACAAACATTAAAAGGCACACAAAGTTTCAAGTACAAGGTCTACCACGGACACGTGACATTAAATATACATTGTGAATCTACGCCTCCACCAAATATGTTCTCGTACTTGGAGAACGCGGTATAGCCCGAGTTATACTTGGCTGCGTGACGTGTCGCACGCCCGAAAATAGCATGTACAAGCTCTGTGTGACGCGCTGTGAACTTGTAGATCGTCTATTTGTGGTGTGCGACATCACCGTGCACCAAGTATAAATTGACCTTATGGAGAGTTGCCTCAATGCTACCAAAAAGGTACAATGTGAATTATGGTACAAAATCTGATCAGGCAATTTGGTGTTCTGTAGATTTTACTTCCTAGACGGAATATAGTAAATAAATAAATTTAACATAGTCCATAAATATGACAAAATTGAGAAAACCTAAACAATAAAAACAAGGTGCACATCACTCATTTTAACCAATATGTTATTCCCAAGGTCCTAATGTTAATATGGACATGTACTGTACAACCTTTTTCCCAAAGCTGGTTTGATCCATTTGTAATCAAACGGACATGTAAGGAACCAATTGGTTACATCTGTACACTCTTTGAGTCAAATCAGCTTTGGGAAACAGGTTGTCTATGCTATTTGTATACTCTCAAAGTTAAACAAACAGGAGACGTACGGACATGGAGAACCTGCATGTTTTCCAAAGCTGGTTTGTATCAAGAGTTCTCTCTGGTTTTTAGCTTTGGGTAGAGAAGCCTACTAGCTAACTATAACAATATGATTGTATGAATAACAATAATCTCTTTTAAAAAGATTAAGACACTACAGCTGATCAATTTAAAGTGAACTTTGGTAGAACCTCGGCTTGGTCGTATAGCTTCCTGGGTATGAGATACGCCCATATATTGACCATCATGTTCATCTGTTGCTTCTGTGTTCTGTGAACGAGGAACACAATACAGTAGTAGCACTTCTCTCCGTCTCCATTCACTCAGTTGTCTGTTGTATTCACTCGTCATTGTGTGGTTAAACAGGTCGCATGTAAGCAAATGTGAACAAAGTGGTTTCCAAGTGTATTTAAAAAAATATAAACAAGTCCTGCTGCTTAAAAAGAATATACTATATAATAATCTACCCGTAGAGCAGAAAACTGGGACACTAGTAGCATCCTGAATGTAACGACAGTATGAAACTAGTAAGCACGTTTGTATAATTTGGGAAGCACCATCACACGGGCAGCAGAAGCAGCACAGAAACCGTGAAAAGGATCAACAAAGTATTCACCAAGATGTCGACCAGTGGTTTTCACACTTGTCGAAATCTCAAGGCACACCTGTATTTGCGAGAAAAAAAAGCCAATCCACAACCTTGCAACACATTGTGAGCTTGTAGATCTGCTTTGTCATACAACAAAGCATAAATCAGGCTAAAAATGGTTTGTGCTGAGATTTTCTTTCCATAACATTCTAATGTATGCCCTGTTGTATGGTGGCGTTGCATCGTAAAAATAGATGATCTACAAGCTGATGTGTTGTGAGCTTATGGCTGCCAAGGAGATACTGTACACTCCTATTGGTAGACTACTTATTGTTCACATTTTTTTATCTGCTAAAAGTGTGTTTTTGAGTACGGTTTTGCCATGCAATGAGGGAATGGAGAAAGGAATATAATTCCTCGCTCACAGAGCACAGATGCAAGAGAGAGATGATGATTGACATTAAATTGACTTAAATTGACCAAAGTTCACTTAACATTGCACTGTATAAATATCCACATAACAATGTTAATGGTTGACAACTTTACATTCATAACATCCAAAACCCTCCCCAAATCCCCAAGATCCCCTGCTGCACATACAGGAACAAGGACACAGAGAGATCAGCGATCTCTATGAAAAACACCACAAAACCCAAGTGGAATAATTTAAAAGGGCCTTAAAATAAAAAATAAAAAATAGAAAGCTCTGGGTTTTAACTACAGCATGTCCCTCCCACAGAAACAATAATCTCTTTGGTTCAGTAAGGCAAGAGTGACAAGACACCATAGTCTTAGAGAAGACCTGCCAAGCAGCAGAGTATAGTTCATCAATGGTGTAATGTTAGTGGCATCATTTGAGAGAGAGAGAGAGAGAGAGAGAGAGAGAGAGAGAGAGAGAGAGAGAGAGAGAGAGAGACTTACAGAAAGATAGACATACAGAGAGATTGGTGAGGGAGAGAGTCAGATAGATAGAAAGAGGGAGAGAGAGAGAGAGAGATGGAAGTAACAGAGAGAGGACTGTGGGAATTAGAGTGTGTGTGTGTGTGTGTGTGTGTGTGTGTGTGTGTGTGTGTGTGTGTGTGTGTGTGTGTGTGTGTGTGTGCGCGCGCGTGTGTGTGTGCGTGCACGCGTGTGTGTGTCTGGTGTTCGTGCAATCAAAGTGCTCAGTGCTCCTTCAACCTGTAAGACAGAGAGAGACAGTTAACTTAAATGTATTTATTATTTAACATCTAGTCTGGCTTTTGTGTTTAACTGTCAACTGTGGGGTGCACACAAAAGCTCCTATACTAAATGCAAACAGATGTGACGTTTGGTTATGATGGTAACTGTTTTGAGAAGATGGGGACATGAAATGGGGCAATAGAGTGATGCGCTGCAATAAAAATGGATTGTGTGGAACGAAATGGATTGCATGATGGACAAACAGAGGGACCAATAGAAAAGTGCGACTCACTCTACAGTGGAGATGGGGTGCGATTTGCCTGAGGTCAGCTCTTTGGTTACTAACCGCAGCAGCAACTGTAAAACAGGACACACACATAGTCAAATATTAGTTGATAAGATACAGTACATAATTCAGAATCTGCATCGTACTATAAATGCGTGAAATCTCGTGTCATCAGACTTTCCACCTTGTTTTAAACATTTTTAAATAAAAATAAATAATACTAGATGTTCTGTGTCTTCTAAAATACGGTAAAAGCTATAGATATGGATATTAAATAGATAAGTATGAACTACTGTGCCAGATTTACGTACACAGAGGTTAATAACACATCATGCTATGTTTACACAGAATGAGCTCAGCTTGGAAATACAATGACAATCACCACACAACCAAGCAGAATCATTAGAAAGTATGTTTTTAAATAACTTTTAGTAAGGTGAGAGGGACAGTGTGATAAGTGGGACAAAACAGAATAGAGAGCGTGCGTGTGTGTGCACATGCCTTTGACCATTGGTCCTAAACCTTTTCAGGCCGTGACCCCTAAAATAATCATATTTGAACTGGGGACCCCCCACCCCGACGAGCACTACTTGGAATTGGAGGATTTGTGGCATTACATTTAGTTTAGCACGATTCTATTGTGAATATAGCAGATCTACATGCTCACAACGCCTCGCGTTGCGAGGCGTTGTGAGCATGTAGATCGGCTATTTCCACAATTTCTGCCTCTAATATTTGACAATTTGGCCAAAGTTTAATTTGTCAATTTGTCATACACTTCAACATTATGTTGTTTTTTTTTACTGTTGAGAGAGAAAACAATGTTGCACATTAAGTTAATCATCTGGGGACCTCCCCAATAAATAATTTGGGGACCCCCCTGGGGGTCCCGACCCACAGGTTGAGAACCACTGCCTTTGACCACCAAAGTGTTGCAGCACATTACAGATATCGAGACAGATACTCTATGTAACATATGAAAGTTCCGTGGCCTTGTGTTGTGATATGTAGACAGAGTGCCATACAGACAGCCTCATTAGAACACTTCCACACTGCCAACTTCACGTCTCAGCTAACAAGCCAACACTCAAAACGCTCACCAGCAGAGCTAGGAAGTCAGCAGTCATCAGCATGTAGAAGACCCGGTCCCAGCCACCTGCAGACAACAGTCCGGCCAGCAGGGGGCCCAGTGCTGCACCTGTCAACACACAGGAGTAGAACAACAAGTGAGAGTCTGAATAGGACTGTGAATGTGTAGACTAGTCCCACTTTTCACACACACAACACCTTCACGTGTGCTACCAGTCCAAATCTGGTTATGCCGTCGGGAACAGGGAACTGATATAACCAACTGTGTACAGCAGGGGTCTTCCAACGTTTTCAGGCCAAGGACCCCTTAGCTGAGAGAGAGATGAAGCAGGGACCCCCAGATTCCATATACCGGTAGTTTCATTGTTTGACAGCACAATCATGTATTTTATGTATTTTGAAATCATGTCAATTTGTGTTTTCAGATATTAACCACTTGAACCATCAATACATAATAAACTTGATCTTTCACTCTGTATTTAAGTGTGCTCTTTTTTCCCCCGCTACACCAAACCTCTTTGCCAAAAATAGCTTGTAGATCTGCTATTTTTGGCTAAAGTTCTCAGAATATGGACGTTAAGGTTCAAGTGGTTAATATAAAAAAGGAGAAAACTCTGAGGACCCCCTAGGGGTCCCGGACCCTCTGTTGAAGACCCCTGGTCACTGGTGTACAGGTTGAGTACTGGTACTGACCTACAGATCCGGTGCCGTCGATGATGGCCGTGACGGTGGATAAGGCTCTGGCGTTTCCTTTCAGGCTCTTGTGAGTCCCCTACGGAAAGACAAGGTCAAATGAGACAGAGAGGTGGTCTGGATGTCTGTAGTGTACAGGTTAACCCATTTAGAACGGGTACACATTATTGTGTATCATTATTTTGTGCTTCAACTATTGAAAAATAGCAGATATACAAGCTCACATCGCGGCACCGAGTGCCGCGCTGCAAGCTTGTAGATCTGCTATTTTTGAAAAATCGTGAAAATTTGAATTTTGACCCGATTCTATAAGTGTCTTTTGAATCCTTCTAAGGTTTTTTGAAAAACCTATGTTTCTATGTCAGCAATCTGGCCAGCCATCGTCAACGAAAAGTTCCTTTTCACTTAACTGGAGCTCAGTTAGACTGTTCTTGAGAGACTACTACGTCAGTGGTTCTCAAACCTTTTCATGTGAGGGACCCCCAAAATTATATTTATTTGGCCACGTACCCCCATCTCAAAATATTTAGTTCCAGGGACCCCCCAGAAGCAAAATTTGAGTTACAAACGTTCGCTTTAAAAATACATATATTCAAAGATTTGCAAACATTTTCACAACTTTTTCAAAAATAGCAGATATACAAGCTTGCAGCGCGGCACTCGGTGCCGCGCTGTGAGCTTATATATCTGCTATTTTTCACTGGTTAAAGCATTCAATAATTCTAGGCCTAAATGGGGTTAAGTTTATAAGAATCTGACTTTAGATCAGATGTATTACTAAGTTGTTAAACGGCTTTGTTGTTTACTTATGTGGCCTGTTATTTCTGAGTGTTTACTTTGCGATGGAAGTGGAAGCCATCTGTAACTCAATACTGGAATCGGTTAATTGTCCAATGATGTCCGCCTGTTTAAAAACAGCTACTGTATATCCAGGCCTAGAATTAAGTCATTTTAAGGGCAAGGACACTTGGCCTTTGGTGTTGTCCATTTTCTGAGGGCACAAAGGCTAAATGCCAGGGCAGGAAGGCCTGCAAATAAAACACATTTCAGTCCATTGAAAGAATTTGTTGAATTTAAGGGTTAGGGATGATAACCTATTCTGCAGTGAAATAGATAAATGATGGTAGCTCAGCCCTGCACCAATCAAAGTCACTGGATTGGCTTAAAGATGGGGCCTCGGGGGGAGTTAAGATTTCAGAATCTCAACAAAAGACACTGGTGTCTACATGACAAGAAAGACAATGGTCTCTACTGTCTACATATTGACAATAAAGAAAGTGGTACAGTCAGCTGGGGCATACAATTTTTTTGAGGGGCACAAGGCCAAAGTGAGGTGCAACGGCGGCCATGGCCTTCATGAAATTCCTGCCCTGGCTATATCATGAAACAAATTGACTGGGAAGGTGATGCCATAGCCACAGCCACAGCCACACACACACACACACACACACACACACACACACACACACACTCACCAGGTCAGCAGACACTGCGGTTGTAATAAGGGCATACGGTCCGTTAACCAGGCCTCCACACACCAGCAACATACCTGGAAGGAGGAACATCACATTCATCATACAATTTACCATAAGGCCGATAAGTTCCTGACCTGTGGACCACGAGGATAATGCAAGTAGGCCACTAAGATTTGTATGACAATGTAACATTAATATAAAGGATTGCGGTCACTTAACACAGTAATCAACAGATGGGTGGGCCGTGAACACTTTCCACTTTCAAGTCTTTCAGCTAGCTTTTAGTTAAAGGCATTGATTGTGTGAATACAGTAGCTGGTGAATCAACCAGCTCCGTTCCAGTGTCATTCATCTTCAATAAATACAAGAATCTCTGTCTCTGTATCCATTTTCTGCCCATATAACAGAGATCCCTGAGCTCTCCCAAGCCGGTGCGTCATACTTACATGACTGGCGTAATTGGCCTCCAAGTACTGAAGTACTGCAGTAGCAGTAGATAACAGGTATTGCACTTCTGCACTAAGTACTCTGACAATGGGTACAGCCCTACTTTAGCCCACTGTAGTACAATGAAGTACTGAGTACAACCAAAGTCACACTTATGGGTGACGAATGAGTCAAACCGAGAAGGAATCTAACGTCATCATGGGTGGAACTTGCAGCATTAAACTGATAAATTGACACTAGTGGGTTTGTGTGTTATTGCACTACCCAATGTCCCACCTAAACCTTTACAAAAAAGACAGTGGCGTTTGTCACTTATGTTGGCTGGCAACACAAATATAGCAACATTAAGATAGTGATGGAATAGGGAAGAAATTAACGTTGTCTCTTACCAATGGTTGGCCCCAAGCCAAACTCGCTGATCATGGAAAAGCCATAGAGCTGGAAACACATACACAAACATGACATCAATCCTCTCTGTTTCATTGTTGCACTCATGGCTCACATTGTTAGATTGAATGAGGTATCCAGACACAACATCTGTTACGTTAACACTTAAGTACCCAGTAGTTATGAAATCATTGTAAACTATACAATACATTCATTATATAACTTGCATGAAAAAAACATTGACATATCTGCAAAATAATCTCTCTCAAATCATAAGAGCCAAATACAGTAGGTTTGTTTCATGGCCTAGAGACAACAGGAGATTGAGAAAAGGGAGACATAAAGTGAGATATAGATCAGAGAGAAGAATAGGCTAAAACAGGGTTTATTTCTTCATATCATGTCAGGGTTACCCAAACTGACTTTGATATAGGCCATGGACCCCCATTTCAAATGATTCTGTCCTACAGCCCCTCATATGAAAAGATAAACATATTGTTAGAATATTCAACAAAATATGTTTTGTATTGTAAGAATTTAAAGTAAAACCAAATTTTAGTGACATCAAACTTCTAATATGTCTGGCCGACACCCTTGGAACCATCGAGGAACCCAAGGGGGCCCCTGGGCCACAATTTTGTGAACCCTAGGGCTAAAGCACTGACAGAAAATATGGTAACTAGCATATCCAAACTTCTACCCTATAATGGGTATGTGAGACTTACCGTTGGGGCGGCTAGCAGCAACATGATTGCGCATGTAGTGGCTCTCATCCCCAGCTTATCAGAGATGACCCCGGCCAGGATCCCACCTACACAGACACACACCAACGAGAACAGTCATATCAGGTCACCATGTGAAACTCTACAGTATACTGCTCACACTAAACCCTGAGTTATTCTTGGTTGCGCACCGGTGTCATGAAACAAAAATTACAGATCTACAAAGCTCACAACGCATCATGTTGTGACGCGTCGGGAGCTTGTAGATTTGCTATTTTCCAAGGTTTAAGGAATGCAGCAGTATGCACATAAAAAGATGGACACACACACGCCACATTGTGGGACATAAAGTTTAATATCAATGCAAAGCAAACAGCACACATTAGAGAAGAAATTAGAAGGATAAGACCTACCCACAATTCCTCCCACGTCAAACAGGGTGGAGAGATCCCCAGCCCTTTTCGCATCCAGGTGGGCTGAAATGCGCGCACACACACACGCGCGCACACACACACACACACACACACACACACACACACACACACACACACACACACACACACACACACACACACACACACACACACACACACACACACACACACACACACACACACACACACACACACACACACACACACACACAGTCAGCCTTTGAGTTCAGTCCAACATGCCAATGCTAACACTAGAAGTGAATGTGTTGTTGAGATAAATGTAGATTGGAAGGATGAGGATGTGTGTGTGCACAGTGTGTGTGTGCTTGCGTGCTTGTGTGCGTGCGAGTGTGCGAAAGAGTGATGGGTAATTGGGTCAGAGAAGAGTAAGACAGAAGATGATGAAAAGTTGCATCTAGGAAGAGAGGGACAAGGAAGTAAGGTGAATGTACCGTAAAAGGTAAATGGACAACATTTACAGTACATAGCGATTCTTCTAGACTGTCTTCCAGTCACTCAAATGTGCTTTACAAAGTAATTCACCTTGACCACACTGCAACAGCAGATATATGGGTACACATTACATACATGCTAATGCGGTGCACATTCACACAATGACGTCAGAGCAACTATACAAGATTCCATTACGACCTGTTCATCGGGAGGTTGTGCCGATCTACAAGCTTACAACATGTCACACTGTGACACATTGTGAGCTGGTAGATCTGCTATTTTAGGTGCACAGCTATGGATACATCAGTTCAGTGTCTTGCATGAGGAATCGAACCGGGAACCTACAGGCTCCTAGACAGTCGCTCTCTACCACCTAGCCACTGTCGCCCACAGAACACAAAGTCTAAACGATATGATTTTGAATCATAATTTGTAAGAATGTTGTAATTGGAATATGTGTGTTTGTGTGACTTTAGCCAATAAACATTGGGTAAAAAAAGAACAAGTGAATGTACAGGTGTGTGGCCACCCATCAGTCATATAATACCTCCAGCTACAAATACCCAGCAGGTTTAGACAGACTGCCTTGGCAGTAACAGACTGTGTAGATAACATTAATAAAGTACAACAATGTCATCTTACAAAAGGCCACGCTTGTGCTTGTTGTGACTATGTCCTTTGCTATGATACTTGATCGCTCAGGCTGTTCTGCAGAAGGCAGTGAAAATGTGTGTTATTTTTTTTATTATCAATTCCCCAAAACATTCCCAGAAAAGCAACATTTTTCATGAATTAAAAAACGTATTCAATGTTTTTTCTAAGTTATTTCATGAATAGATAAAAGAAAAATCGGAGAAATTCCATACATTTGAAAACTGCTAGTTCAGCTATTTTCACGAGTTTGCGTCCCGGGCAAACGTCTGTATCTCTTTTGGGCCTCGACCTGAAAGGTTTGGGAACCACGGGTGAAAGCCCTATACACGTGTTTCACACACACAGTACATACCTGTTTTAGTTATGTAGAGAGGGAGCCAGAAAAGAAATGTGTAGCTGACCAACTTGGCAAACAGCAGAGACAGAGAGAACTCGATCACTCCCTGTACAGAAGAACAGCACAGCATTAATAACACTGACTGTAAGTACTGATTTCATTTATGACATGGCCGTGTGACCAACTCCCACATTCACTGAACGATCTTAAGAATGAAAGGATGCTGTAAGTGATATTTTTTAAGTTGTTTGTTAAAATCTATATTCCAATAGTAATTATTGCTAGTGTATAGAGTGTTTGTTGGGTAACACCTCAATAGTGTCAAGAATTGTGGGGGAGTCTGGTTGCTAATCACTTACTATATCGCTACAACATAACTATATCATAAAAGCGTAAATACACTCAAGGCCATGATGTATGGTCAATTGGTCATTAAGGTGAAAGCAAAAATAAAGCCATTAACAGAAAGAATGTCTGTTTACGTAATAATTCATGGACAAATGTGTGCGAGAGAGGATATGAATGTCATGTAGATTATTATGACAAGCATGTACAGTGTGTGTGTGTGTGTGTGTGTGTGTGTGTGTGTGTGTGTGTGTGTGTGTGTGTGTGTGTGTGTGTGTGTGTGTGTATGTATGTAGGGCTGTAACAATTATTACATCATCGTCTAATCACAATTATTTGACATAATCACGATTATTTTTCATAATCGTCATAATCGTTGCCATGTTGACAAATGTTCATATATAAAAAAAAAGGTCAAAAATAGTGGAAATAGCAGATCTACAAGCTCACAACACGTTGCATCGCGACGCGTTGTGCACTATCAATGTGTTAAGTATAGTGTTGTCAAAAATGTCAGTAATTTCTTTGTATATTTGGGTTATGTGTCATATCTGCCATGTGCAAATTCAGAAATGTAATTCACAATTAAATCGTTAATTGCAATTATTTGAGTGACAATTAATCGTCATGTAAAATGTCATAATCGTGACAGCCCTATGTGTGTGTGTGTGTGTGTGTGTGTGTGTGTGTGTGTGTGTGTGTGTGTGTGTGTGTGTGTGTGTGTGTGTGTGTGAGAGAGAGAGAGACACTGACCGGTATACGCAGGGCGCCCATGAAGCTGATAGCCGATGGCTCTGATTCACTCTTCACCACAACTACCTGCTGCACCGGCACGCACACACTGCCATGGTCTCTGGGTAGTAGCAACTCTGTGTCATAACTCTGAATATGAGAGAGAGAGAGAGAGAGAGAGAGAGAGAGAGAGAGAGAGAGAGAGAGACAGAGAGAGAGAGAAAACAAAGTAAAGAAAGAGAGAAAGGCATGTATAAAATATAAGAGTCTGATGTAGTCTGAAGTCTCGGAGGTACCAGCACCACACGGGGATCAAACTCTGGAAGGGAACCAGAGATTCATCCTCCGTCCACTGCCTCACATCCAGTGGTGTAAAGTACTGTAACTAAGAACATTTACTTAATTACCGTACTTAAGTACAGTTTTGAGGCATTTGTACTTTACACAAGTATTTCCAATTTCCAATACTTTTACGTCTACTCCACTACATCTCGGATCCAAATATTGTACTTTTACTCCACTACATTTATTTGAAAACGTTCGTTACTAGTTTTTTTGCAGATATACATTATAATATTACAAAACACACATAAACTACTTTAGCCCTATTTTAGACCTTGGCTGTTTGAAAATAGCCAATCTACAAGCTCACAACATGTCGCATCGCGACGCGTTGTGAGCTTGTAGATCTGCTATTTTCAAACATATAGTACTTTTTACTTTTAGTACTTTAAGTACATTATAATGCTAACACTTTCATACTTTTACTGAAGTACATTTTGAATTCCGGACTTTTACTTGTTAGGGTGCCCTCACACCAAAATACCTATGAGAGTGGAATCCGCGTTCCGCCAATGCATTTCAATGAGAGTGAAGCGGTTTCATGCCAGCAGAGGATTTCTGCAAAAAAAGCTCCCTTATCATTGAAATGCATTGGCGGAACGCGGATTCCACTCTCATAGGCATTTTGGTGTGAGGGCACCCTAACAGAGTATTTCTATATTGCAGTATTGATACTTTTACTTAAGTAAAACATTTGAGTACTTTTTCCACCACTGCTCACATCCACCCCATTGCATTCCAATGACTCCATCCCTTCAGGATCACTTCAAGTGATTTTTTATCTGATTGATCCAATTCTACAAGGATCAAGGTTGGCATTTGTTGAAGTCGGGTTGATTTGATAGTTTGACTGCGGATGAATTGGAAAACAACACCACAAACCAGTCCTCCTGAAGGGATACGGTACCAGAGAGAAGAAACATCAAGCATTCAATAAAATAAAAGAGAACCACCATAGCCAGGGGGCAAAACATTTGAAAACTGTTATCCAGTTATAACCAGTTTAATATTAAAGGTATTTTTGTTTTGTTTTTCAGTTAGGGCTGCATGATTATGACTAAAATAATAATCCTGATTTGTTTGATCACGATTATAAATCACAATGATTGATTATGAGGATTTCTGGTGGGAAAAGATGATTTTATAGTATTCTTCTTAATGATTTTGTTGCATATTGTGCTCAATAAATGTACAGTATGTAACAACCTATGATTTTATTATTCCTCTGTGAGCGTGATCGATAGAGGCATGAGTACAATGTTCTGGTCATTAATTGTAACAGTAAACCTAGCCTAACCGTACCTCCCCTCTGATGATATCTTCTGCATAGTACTGTGTTCTATTCTATCTGTTTGTCATTCAATGTTATATGAGCTAAAAAGGGATCTCAATGTAAATAAACCATGTTCTTTCCTGAGCTTATCCTTTTTTTTATTTATGTTTTTTATCCCACGATTTTTGCAACCCATTTTTCTCACCCGGTGACTACCTAACCTGTAGTCCTGGTTTCCGCTCTCCGCCTGCCGCGCCAGGGGACATTGGGGAGCACCCGGCTGGCTAGGGGGAGGTAGTGTAGAAACCAGGACTACTGCATGTTTTTGTGTGAGGGCCTATGCCCAAGGAGACACAGGGAGAACATGCAAGCTGAGCTTATCCTTTTAGTTGACCTTGTACCAGTGAACTGTACTGTCACGAAACTGTACTTTTTCCTACGGAAACTTCTGATAAATACTTCAATCAATCAATCAATCAATCAATCAATCAATCAATTACTTGTAGTGATGAGGAGACATGGGCAACGTTCCACAGCTGATCAAATCATATGTTTAAACAAAGTTTCACGATTACATAACCTACAGTAAATCACAATTTCGGATTACTTTCAATTAATTGTGCAGCCCTATTATTCTTGTGCCTGATCAATTGGGTTTGCCAAGTAGGCAAACACAATAAGTGCCATAAGGTAATCTATGAAATCAAATTACATTTAAAGAAACACTAATGTGATTGATGTTTTCATCCAACCCCACCTCAATAAGCATTGCCCCCTGGTGGCCTTAACCCACTGAGCTGACTGCACTGAAGGTGAATACACACTAACCTTTCTGTACAGCACAATATCCTCATTACTGCAGTACGCCTGAATGAATCATAATGACATGTTAAAGTCTAACTTACTGGCGACACAAGCCTGAATTGATGCTGCGTTCACACTAGCGGCGATAAAGCGACGGGCTACAAGTCATTTTCAAAGCAAGCCAGCAACATGATGAAGCTACTATACTACAAACATGTCGCTCAAGACAGACAGACAGACATGACGCGTTGCAAAAACAAGCTGATATGGCCTTAAACCAGGGGTCTTCAACAGGGGGTCCGGGACCCCTCGGGGGTCCTCGGGGTCCTCCAAATCTTTGTGTGACAGAAACTTTTTTCTCCTTTCTAACCACCCTGAACCCTAGTGTCCATATTCTGAGAACTTTGGCCAAAAATAGCAGATATACAAGCTCACAACACCTCGCAATGCATGGCGTTGTGACCTTGTAGATCAGCTATTTTTGGTAAAGAGGTTTGGTGTAGAGGGGAACTAAGGGACCAAGTACAGAGTGAAAGGTCAAGTGTATTAAGTATCGACCGTTCCAAAATACACTGACAATTGTGCTGTCAAACGATGAAACTATATGGAATCTATGAAAAGGTTGTGGGGGTCCCTGCTTCATCTCTCTCTCAACTAAGGGGCCTTGGCCTGAAAACGTTGAAGACCCCTGCCTTAAACGCTTTTCAGCACTCCGATGACGCAGTGAAGTGGAACAGCACTGTTGTACGACATTGTATGAAATAAGCATCATGTTCAAGCTGGTGTATGACTGAAAGACACTTATGGATGTGTACACAATCATTTTCAAAGGACGATCAAAGTACACTGTAAAAGTCCTGGGTGTTAATTTAACTCCGTACAGAACAAAATGAACACTCAGGGTTGTACTGTATGATGCATCAAGAGTATGTCATGTGTACAGTTAACGTTCGTGCACACAGACACACAAGTGTCAATACACGCACAGATGCACTTATACAGACACTTACAGTATGTACCGGTACAGTACATAACAATAGATACTGTGCTGTATATGTACTATACCTGTGTTTTGCCCTCTTTGTATTGCAGATACAACTCCTTGTGTCCATTCAGTCCATTCCTGCTCTTGGCTGGCAGCTGCAAAACAATTCAAAGCAGTCCCAAGTGATGTATAAGCCTACTTGACTAATCAGCTGTCATTTCTTTTTCTGTCACGCATTATTAATTATCTCAGTTACTAAACAGAGTTGCACAGGGGTCATGTTTTCACCGCACGCTGAGTGTTAAAGCTTCGATCCATAGTTTTCATGTCCTACTCTTGCCAACAAGGCATCCCCACTTGGTCAGGGGAGCTTCAGCAGTACTGATTGCCAACCGGTAGAGTTTTTCTTTTTTTTGTAGTGAAATGGGTGTATATGAAGTGTGTCTATGTGGCTTGGGTCTTCAACAGGGACCCCTAGGGGGTCCTCAGAGTTACTACAGGGGGTCCTCCAAATCTTTGTGTGATAGAAACTTTTTTTCTCCTTTTTTATATTAACCACTTGAACCCTGGTGTCCAAATTCAGAGAACTTTAGCCAAAAATAGCAGATCTACAAGCTCACAACGAGCTTGTAGAAGTTGTAGATCAGCTATTTTTGGCAAGGAGCTTTGGTGTAGAGGGGAAAAAGAACAGGCTAATTACAGAGTGATAGGTCAAGTTTATTAGGTATTGACAGTTCAAGTGGTTAAATATCTGAAAACACCAATTTACATGAATCCAAAATACACTAATGAGTGTGCTGTCAAACGATTAAACTGTATGGAATCTATGAAAAGGTTTGTGGGGTCCCTGCTTCATCTCTCTCTCAGCTAAGGGGTCCTTGGCCTGAAAACGTTGAAGAACCCTGTATTAAACCATTGACGTTTTATTAACAAGAGCTTGTGTCGTGACTATATAACATTGGATCCATCGGAATACAGCCTCTCTGTTGGCTGGAAACCTAAAATGTCCAAAACTGTTAACTTTTTAGCATTCAAATTCAAAAATAGCAAAAGTAGCAGATCTACAAGCTCACAGATGTGCTACTTCTGATGCTTTTGTGTGAACTATGGTATGGGAATTCATTCACAAAAAACACAACACGTTAGAACAATATCCTGACAATTGCATTGTGTTGGCAGAGGAATGCACCCTACTGACACCAATCTCTTCAGTTACTGTACTTCAGGCTCACGGAAATATTTAGTTACATCTATTGTGATAGTACTTTTTACTGGCAATCTTGTACCTTGGAATTCCCTCTGGAGAAGAGTGTAAATGAGAGTGTAAGCCAATACCAAAAATGTCATTTTAAACACCTGGCAGGAGGCAACAATGGCATTACAGTGACAAGACTCAAGAGCCTTTGTGTGAAAATGACAGCGTCATCTTCCAAGGAACATAATGCACTCAAGCTCCTTATGGGGTCAATGAAACGTTTCGTCTGTCTGATATCTTTTATAAGATTAGGGAGTGAGCAATCTGCTCCCCCCTATTTATTATTTCATAATAGAGATAGCAAAGAGTCAAGCTGGCCTTTGGAGGGCAACATTAGATATAATGAAGCAAAGAGGTGATATAAAACAGGTCAAACCCTGAACCGATGTGGACAAAATCAAATATCACTATAGTTTTTCCCAGTGACATTGTGAGGATAATATTGTGGTTAGAGTGTCTGCCCTGAGACTGGGAGATCGGGGTTCGATCCCTGGCCGGGTCATACCAAAAACTCAGTGCCTCCCTGCCCAGTGGCACTCAGCTTAAACTGGACTGGAGTTGGACTGGGGGTAAGTCCCTGCGACATACTGTACTAGTGTCATGTCCAGGGGGTGTACTTGTAGATGTACATCAAGCTGCCTCACGCTACAGAAACAGGAGATACAGTAGGCTCCTGCCCTATGGGCCTCGTGGCTCGGCAAGGCTTACTTACTTACTTTACATGTTATGTCACAATGTTACGATATCCAAAAACCCAGACAACATCTAGGCTCATATGACAACACCGACATTGATATAGCCCACTGGCGCTAGGGCAAAGGCCTGAACCTCTGCAGGGCCTGCTAACGTTGTGTGTGTGTGTGTGTGTGTGTGTGTGTTCAGACCCACAGCTGCAGTTACAGAGTTCCATACAAGGACATGCACACATAGACTAACATACTGTCCGGACAAATGAACACGCACATTATGTAATTGTGTGTGCACAGGCACGTAAGCGTTAAGACACAAGCAAACCAATGCGTGTGCCAAAGACACAATTACTGTCTATGCAGACACATGCACACGTACAGTACACACACACACGCTCACGTGCGCACACATACACACACATACAGTATGTTAACACAAGCAATGGCAAAAACTAAGAGGAAGTAATAATAGGTCATTTCTATCTTTTTATATATTGAAAAAATTGTTACGTTTCTTTGCTCTGTACTTACATTGTTTCCAGGGGAACAGCTCTGAGCATAAATGCTCTGGAGATCATTTGGATCTATAAAGAAAAAGAAGAAATAACACAAATATCAATAGTACAATTACTCCATTATCATCACAAATGTTCTCAGAATCATTATTACAATTAGCAGCACCAGTCCACTTCCCTTTGGAGTTTTAATTAATACATTCAAAATTATATACGGACCATAAGCAACCAAGTACCTACGAGAAACCTTCAGGAGCCATTTTTGTACACGCTTTCACACAAAATAAGTGTTCTAGTAATCGTATACATAAGATGGACCAGAGAAGGGATGGCACGCAACTAAGGTGGTCACCAGCTGGATTCCAACCAGTACCTGTTGTTGACTACCTGGTTTTGCAAGTAATTGGCATCAGGTAGCTAGGCCGGATGGAAAAACGGAAAACGGAATAAAGGAGGGTGAAGGGCAAGTTAAACCGGTACTGTGCGGTGGAAAAGTGTCATAGTGGACACTTTTCCACTCCACAGTAACGGCTTAACTCACTATACTCTGCTTTGCCCTTCCCCTCTCCTTCCATGCAAAGAAGAAGTGATACCAAGCCCCCACGAACGCAGAGGATTATTAAAGCCATTTACTACCCGGCTTGTTTGAATCAGAGGTCTGATATTCCCTGATAACAGACCGCTCCGCTCTATAACAGACCGCTGCCTAATCAAAGGCTCAAAACACCTGCTGCAGTCAAGCTGCACTGTGTGAATCTTGTGCTGTAACCAACATGTCAGCCATGTAAACAAACACACAGCGACATTTAGAACTAAACGTTGCTCTCAAGAATGTTTTTAAAAATATTTTAACCCTTTCCAAGCCACGGGGAGCCCCTTAATATTAAAACCGTACTATATCGGACTTCCTAGGGGGGGAGGGGCAGCCAATCGTCTTTTCCCGTACTTTCCCGTATTTACCGAAATAAATGATTTTCATCCGAAAATCGGCGATCGTCTAACCTTCCCTAGTCACCACTCGTGCATTGATAGCTCATGGCTGGTCTGACATGAACAGAAGTGACTCTCATGGCGTTTCCTTCTTCAGCCTTCCTTCCTCCCACCCACTTGTTGTTTGGAAGTTAGCACTAGCAGAGCTGGAGTGCTAGGTGCTAGGCTATCCAAAGTGGACACATCGACTGTTCAGTCACTCCTGGACTATATGCATGGATCGTTATGCGCGCGGATCGCGCACGCGAAACGCACAGGGAGATCGATGCTCGGCCAAAACCACCACTCTATCCCAACGGAGATCGAGAAAATCACGGTGAGCTAATGACCTGGGGAAAAAAGAAAAAAAAAAACAACGGCGCTGTCCAAGAAGGAGGGGCGGCGGGCTCATGTTTATAAACATAATATTATGTCTCAGATCACAATACAATAATAGAAATTTCACGGCTAATCTACCAACCACCATTCTATTTCGGACGGCAAAGTGTTAAGGGAGAAATAGACGACGTAGTATCAGAAAATGGATTTTTCTATCTAATCAGCACCGACCGTGTTACGCTGGGGGGGCGCCCAGCGCAACACTTGTGGAATACTTTCAGACGTCTGTAAACAAGGAAATACTTTTTGTTTTTAGTTTTGAGTTAAATTATTAATTTTATTTAGTAGCCGGGTAATAAGTGGGATAATGACAGTAATAATCTGCAGTGTTTCTCCATACATAACATCCCATCCCATCCCTTGTCGGTCTGTTATGTATGGAGAAACACTGCGGAGCCAGTCATTATCCCTTACAGAGGCCATGGTGCCAAATCTGGCATTGCAAGACTTCCGCTCCTATCGTCTGAAACGCTAATAGCGCCATCTGGCGGCAGTGACCGGAGCTCTATGGGTGGGGTGGGGGCTGGGGGCGAGCTCATCTGGCCTCTATGTTTTTATAACACTCTATGAGTGACACTCACGCTCAATGAGGAAGAAGAAGCAGACCACGCCCATGGCCGCGATGATGAGCCCCGGGACGATGAAGGACATGCCCCAGTTGGAGGACACCCAGTAGCCAGCTATCAGCGATCCCAGGATGTTCCCCACTGAGGTATGAGAGTTCCACAGTCCCATGATCAGACCACGCCTGCAGGGAGGGAGGGACACACACATACCGGTACACAAACATACATTTTTGCATGTACTAACTATTTGACCTTTAGTCAAGAGTGATTTAGAACAGTGGTTCTCAACCTTTTCAGGCCGCGACCCCCAAAATAATCATATTTTAAGAAGCACTAAGAGTTGAGGCATAACATTTTCTTTAACACGGTTGTATTGTGAAAATAGCAGATCTACATGCTCACAATGCCTCGCAGTTGGCAATTTTCTCAATTTCTGCCTCTAATATTTGACAATTTGGCCAATGTTTAATTTGCCATTTTAGAGGTATTAAAACGTCCTTAAATTGTCACTTTAGAAATGTGCAGATATAATCTATACACCTAAACTTTATGTTGGTTTGTTTACTTTTGAGTGAGAAAACGATGTTTCACATTAAGTTAATAAGCTGGGGACCTCCCAAAATAATTTGGGGACCCCCCCACAGGTTGAGAACCACTGATTTAGAGAGTGCCGCAAAAGAATACGGTTAAAGGCACCGTAGACCATTTTGACAAATAAGTGCAGTTTAAAATGCTACACTCCTCTATGAAGTGCTATTTGGCTAAAAGTGGTTAACCATTATCCCTGCTGACATGTCCACTTTAGACTAGACCAGGAGTCGGCAAAACCTTTTTACATAAAGTGTCAAGTTTTCATTTTCTTCATAGTCAGTGTGCCATATCAACATAAAGTTTAGTTATGACACCACATCGAAATGTCATATTTCCAACTGATTTTGATTGTCCATAGGCTATACATAACAACCCATCTTCTTCAGAAATATTTTCTTTCTTTCTCAGGGTGTAATGATCATTAGAGCAAATAACCCTGTCAGACTCCCTCCTCAGTCGGAATTAGGAGTTTGAATCAATGTAGAATTATATGGAGGATGGAATTTGCATTATGTGAAGGGACTTAACGGACAAAACCTTTTTTTGAATATTTAATTTGAGTAGAAAAAACCTCTCTCACGCCAGTGATCACCCTCCCCTGTGCCAACGTTGGTGTAGCGGAGTGACTCACTGCCTCGCGTGGGAGAACCGGGTTCGAATCCCAGGCGTTACATTGGCACCCATGCCTAACGTTGCCTACCCCTGGACTAGACACTGAATTCGACCTGCAAGTCCTCCTGCTTGCGATCAAGGATGTGAAAATAAGGAGAAGACAGACGTTCTACGACGCCATAACGTGCACAACAGATGCACTGGGTGGCAAACTGCAGCCGCAACTTCAATGTTATGCATTGAAGTCAAAGAGAGCCGGTTGGACCAGCTTATATCTTTGTCAGATAATCAGACTAGGACAGGCCAGTCAAAAACATACTTTACATATTTCAAATTTCAATAAAATGATATAGTGTGCACATCGAAAAACAAGACACCAGAAAACGTAGTGTGATATGTCTCCTTATATTTTCCTCAACCAATTATTTAACAAAGGTCACAATCATTAATTATACAGTAGGGTTTATTCATAAGCTTGTCCACCCGGTTCTCATAGACTTCAATGCATTCCATGGAACATCCTGATCCAACTTGCCTCCCAGTGCCTGACGACTACAGTGTTGTTTTTGACAGCAAATTTTGATTTTGTTTTAGTCATAGTCTTTTGAATAAAATGTAATTTAGTTTTAGTCATAATTTAGTCAACTGAAAAGTTTTAGTTTTAGTCTAATTTTAGTCGACTAAATATCATAAGATTTTAGTTGACTAAATAATGTAGAGTTGATTTAGTCAACTAAAAATGTATTTTGGCAGCCCTTGATGGCATCGTAATGACTGATTTTACACTTGGTCGACTCGTTTTGAGCTTGTAGATCGGCTATTTTCAGCAACGCAACACCTGAGAGCAACCAAACATAAAATTACTTTCTCCTCCACTAGTCCCTCCCTAACGTTTTAGTCTAGTTTTTATTTTGTTGGCGAAATTGTCAATATATTTAGTCTTAGTTTTAGTCTTCACGGCTTAGTTTTTATTTCGTTTTTATCTCGTTTTCGTCAGTGAAAAAACGCAGTCGACAAACATTTTTTGTCATAATCTTAATCGACGAAATCAACACTGCCTGACGAATGCTGCGGTATTTGCCAGCCGGAATTGCCGGGCAAAGAAAGTGACTCATCTTTTCTCTCCTTTACATATCCTTGGTTGTCCTGACGTACCATATTAAACCACGTTGTTGTGTAAATTAGGCAGTCACGCAGCACTCTAGTAACTTCACTGCATCTTACCTTCCCTTGCCGAACCAGTTGCCGATGCAGGTGACAACACTGGGCCAACCAGTGGTCTGGACCAGGCCGTTGGCCACCTGAGAGAGCAGGAAAATACATTATGCATCAAGTGTCAAGTATGCATCCAATAGGCTGTCTAGTGACTACCCATATGCAGTAAAATCCTCAGTGTTCTTTTACCTCTATGAATGTACAAATGGAAGCAAAATGGACCCTTACGGTTCAATCTGGTTCCATGTATACCCTCTCCGAGTTACAAATGGATAAATGAACACAGAAGGTTTTACTGTGTAATTGGGCTTTGAGCAAGAGAACAGTTATTGGCTGTATGTGCATGGAGGATGTGCTTGTTTTGTGTACGGCTGGATTGTAGGGTTAGGGTACAGTACAGTAGAAATGCAAACAAGTGTTTCTGTGTGTGCACAGTACAGTATGTGTACACACACATATGAGAAAGTGAAAGTAAAAAAGAGAATTTCCTGTTCACTGGGGGAGGAGAAATGTAAAAAGGGGGTCTGTGTAGCCAAATTCATTGTGAAATTCAATTTGGTGTCCTTGACATGAAAATGGTTGAGAACCACTGCTCAGTATAATGTTAAGCATCCCTATTGGTGTGTGTTACCTGAACGAATATATAAAAGCCCAGGTTGTGGATATTGTAGATGTATCCCAGTCCGAACAGGCAGGTGAACAGGCCACTGGTCAACATCCCCACCGTCAGGTACAGTCGGATGGGCAAGCGCTCCCCGATGATGCCACTACGTGGGTGCACAGAGATGACATCACGTTAAAAGAACGAACAAATTCTTATAAGACTATAGGTATTCAGAAAAACAAAAAAACAAACAAAAACAATTTGAACAATTTTGGGTTTCATTTTGTAAAAGAAAGAAGATGGGAAGGAAGGAAGGAAACAATCATGTACAATTTTAATGGAAAATCCTGTTTGTGTCCACACAGCAGCAGTGCTGTGTAAAAGTTTAGATACATTTCAGCTTTATTAGGCCCCACTGCTTTGTCTCTACTCGAGGTAGTTTGACCGTGATGCAAGGACACTTAAGGTAGCTCTGCACCAAACAGCCTTTTGATCGATTGATTGAGGTATTTATTAGAAGTTTTGGATAGGAAATGGTACAGTTTCATGACAGTTCACTGATACAATGTCAACTAAAAGGAAACTCGGGTAAGGAAAGGCTTATTTGTTATTTTCCATTGAGATCCTTAATATCATCTGTAAACTATGCCTAAACGGTTAAAAATAACCTTAGTCCTAACCTTAACCTCAGTAAAACGGTGCCAAAACCTAACCCTATTCCTAATCTTAACCTCAGAAAGATATGCGTAATAAAACAAATACAAGAATAAAATTCTGTGCGAGTTTCTTTCTGGCGACTCTACCAGTTACCCTACGGATTACTTCAGACGGGCAGTCGAATGAAGTCAGGAGATCAGTCGTTTGGAAGGCTTGTGGGAAAAAAAGCAGCGGAATGCACCTGAGAGCCAACGCCGAGAGACGGCTACTATGGTGCTAAAAATAGTCTATGGCTTGATGTCTTTTTCAACAACAAGCTGCTATCACACGGTCATAAGCTGACCTCGGTCCGGCACTGGTGCGGCAGAGAGCTACCTTAACATGACAGGAACCCCCCCCCCCCCTCCCCCAACACACACACACACACAATGTTACATAACAAGACTTCCTCCGCACGAAACCGTAAACAATACGGTTAACACAAAAACAGACACAATGAGGAGCTTTAAACACGGAGAGGGTGTGCTGAGGTACACAGACACCTGGGGCCTTTGTTCCATGGGAAGAAAGAAGTAACCGAGAGAGAGAGAGAGAGAGAGAGAGAGAGAGAGAGAGAGAGAGAGAGAGAGAGAACGTTTTCCCCTTCTATTTCCTTATATACTAAATATATTCACTGATAATGGCAGATGTACAAGCTCACAATGCATCGCATTGCAACACGTTGCATCGCAGCTCGACAGTTGTGAGCTTGTAGAGCTGCACTTTTCCACCAAATGTTCACAAACAAACTATATATATATATATATATATATATCTGTCTTGGCCATATATGGACAGTCCACATATGGGCATGGCCAAATATGGGCTTAATATATGGGCATTCCCAGATATAGGCTTATTTTGATGATCTCCAGGTGATGATAATCAGCAGTCTTGACAGTCAACAATGTGATGTCAGAACAGTTACAGACATTTGTGCCGGTTTTCAAGGTAAACTGCGACCTATGGTCGCAACAAATTCATGTCGTTCATTTATTTGTTTTATATATTTTTTTAAATGTTTATTTTATTTGAATTATGAAATATCCCTTTAAGTTTTCAGCACCCAGTTAAGTTAACTGGAGCCTGACTGATGGCAGATTTTTGAGAGACAGGAGAGAGAGAGAGAGCGTGTCCCGTGTGTGCCGTCGCCTTGTTCAAACACCACAACACATCTCACAGGTTACTCCAAGAAAATAAAGCGCCAAGTTCTCATCCAGGCATCAATTCCAACAAGAGGCTGCTATGACAGAACAGAAGGAGACCTGAGGGGGTCGGCTTTTTACAACCATCATCCATTTCCTGTGGGACAGCTCTTGGTTACTTACACACCTGCCAACCAAGGACATCAGACAAGTCTTTACTTGATCATTTCTGTATTCCATTTATATTTCTCTATTTCTTTCCGTGCATGTGCATAGACATCAATAAAGTCTGTGTCAAATGCAAACATACTTAGGCAATGTTAGTTGTAACTGACATTAATGAGCTTAACCCATTTAGGACTAAATGGGAAAACAGCCTTAAAGGTGATACACCATGAAATTTCACTTTTCCTATTTTAAAACCTTTTTTTGGGGTCCCACTAGCACCTTCTATCCTCACAAAGTCCCATTTCTGACCGTTGTGTCTTTCTCTGGTTTTGAGAAGGCGAAGGTTAAAAGTATCCCACGGGTTCTCAAAACAGGCTGTCCAGATTTGCTGCTGATTGTGACGTCATCTGCCGATTGTGACGTCATCATAAAAAAAGAATTGTCAAAAAAAAAAATCTTTACATTTTTTTTTTATTTTTTTTCAAAAAAAGTTTTTTTTTCCAAAAAGATTTGGGGGGGGGGGGGGTGGGGGGGGGGGCGCAGTTCAGGCCAAATGTGGTACTGCAGCTGAAATGCTCTGAGAGCCATTCAAAAATGAGAGAGGCTCTCTATTCAGGAGTGGTAATTTAGCCTCAAACCTTTTGAAAAACGTTTTTGGGACATAAACAATATGACATAAATACTTTTTAAATGCATGGTGTATCACCTTTAATGACCTAAGTCCGATTTGAAAATTACCCACTGTTTTTCTGGAGAACTATTACTCAGCCTCTGTAGCAGCTAGAAACAAAATGCCAAGACTATTTGATAGCTTACACCTTTGGCTTTCATAGAAAAAGAAAATCTGAAAAATGTCTGTACTACATACTGTACCTACTGTAAATACACAAAAATGTGTTCCCGGCCTGAGGGGTAAAAGCACAAAAATGTGTACCTGTCCAATTTCAAAGGGTTTTGAAATGGCATGTTTTTTTAAGCACCTTGACACCTCACACCACCTGCTTCTTTGGGGATTTTTCGGAACATTAAAATGTGTCAAACGTTTTCTGTCTATTTAGCATATTGTGGCCACAAACCGCATTATATGCAGACTTTGTACATGTGAAAACGTAATTCTTGAATTAATTAAGTGTCTAACGTATTGACACGGTTGGGCGGAAACCTTTTATGTCCAAGACTGTAACTTTCAAAGAAATTGAAGAAATAACCGGTCTGTGTTCCAGTGAATACAATGTAGTTATTGAGGATTTAGAAGACATTTTCAGAATCAGCCACGGGTCTCAATGGGCAAGAAACAAAAACACCAGATGTATTAAGATCACAACATTGCAACGCGTTGTGAACTTGTACGGTAGGTCAGTCATTTTCGCTACTTTTGCGTGTCATACAACTAATGATAAAATAGAGCATTCATTTTCTTTTTTTTTTAAATGCAATACTGTATGGAGATCCAAGTTTTCTGTCCCATAAAGATGTTCCATCCTAATCATACAGTAAGTTTACCTGAGGTACATGCCCACGGCGTAGGCACAGAGGAAGGAGTAGTCCATGGCTCCCAGCAACTGTTTGTAGTTGCTCTTATCTGTGAACAGAGATGAGAGTGACCTCAGTTCATACAAGGTCCAGACTGTGCACTGCACGCATTCATGGTTTCGATTATGACAGAAAACAGGCAGGTGAGAGTGAGAGAGAGACAGTGTGTGTGTGTGTGTGTGTGTGTGTGTGTGTGTGTGTGTGTGTGTGTGTGTGTGTGTGTGTGTGTGTGTGTGTGTGTGTGAGAGAGAGTATGCACACAAAAGAGTGTGTTGGTGCTCTCAGATCAACTGATCTTCCAACCTGACTTGGCAGCGAAACAGAGAACACAGAAAAACAGATACTACATAAATGATTCACATGGCTCTTTTAACTCATTCACTACCATTGACGAGATATGACAGAATTATTCGATAAGCTCCCACTACCATTGACTCGATATGGCAGATTTCTATTTTATTTCATCTAATTAAAAATCGCATCTGTTCTAAAAGGACCGGATCTGGTTTGAACCGGAACTAGTTAGCTTGTATCTCTGGAACGGTTTGATGGATTCACGCACTGTCTTTTGTCATCAGTGCCGTGGTAGGGGAAAAAAAGTGTGGAAGGGAACAACGAAAGTCGAAAAACAATGTTGGTAGTAAATGAGTTCAACTCTTGACTTAAGACACAGATGTATGTGTGTATTAGAGAGAGACAGACACATGATTTGGGTGGAGCACGCATCAAACACAGACATCGTAAGTCTCCCGGATGTTGCGGGAGTCTCCCGGATACCAGCATCTCCTCCCGCGCGAGTGGCACTTAACCTCACGACTGCTCACGCAAATGCCGGCCATATCCGGGAGAATCGCAGGGATCCGGTCCCGCGATGAGAATAAATGTGTTTTCATTCGTCGCTGAACTGCCAATCTAGCAAATGAATGATTGTCATTCGTTTGGGAGATGTGGGCGTCTAAAAGTGACCAACCACTGATCTCAGATGCAGAGACTGGGCTCTTAAGCGTGAAGGATATAATCAGCTGATAACAGTAAACAGACAGTTTTCGACAGGTCTTGCTTAATATGAATAAAATACAGTACTTTACAACTGTCGGTTCTTTTTCGCTGGACAGCCTGTGCGACACACGGCTGTTGTGTCTCACTGTGACAGAACTTTCTCCCAAATAGGTAACACATTTGGGAGAACATCATGCTTTATATTAAGCCTAAAAAGGTTCTGCCGCCGTGCAGAACCGTTTTTAACCTTAAAAAATTAATAATTTCCCGTGAAAAAAACAGATTTTTTTTCCCGCTTGTGTGCACATGGACACGCCTGGACCTCCCAGGAATGAAAATCTCCAAGTTGGGATGTCTGCAAACAGGACAGAGAGGTGTGTGACACCAAATACACACCGAATGGCTTCCAGCTGCAGTCCACGTCATTGTGGAGGGGAGACAGAGAGGACTGCTGGTTGCTGCTACTGCTGCTGGCTGTGGCTAGCTCATTGACGGACGAACAGTTCTTATGCAACTCACTCTGTTGACACAAACACCACCACATTGATTTCAAACAAACAAACAAACATATAAAATCAGTGAGAGTAGTGTGGGTGGTTCATTCATTGTGCCTGGTCTTCGTATTCCTTTGTTTAGTTGCACAAACACAGTAGTATGAAGAAGCAAAGTCTACTGAAGTGTGCCTGTGAATGCTATTTTCATTTTTAAATGTTTTTTTTCCCCCAAGCGGCGTGCGTGTGCATGCGTGTGCATGCGTGTGTGTGTGTGTGTGTGTGTGTGTGTGTGTGTGTGTGTGTGTGTGTGTGTGTGTGTGTGTGTGTGTGTGCGTGGTTACCTTGACAATGCTAATAGGTTTTCTGGACAGATGAAAGCTGGTGTACAGCAAGAACGTGAGCGTGAAAGTGAGCGCTCTGTACCTGCAGAGAGGAGACACAAGGAGGCAGCACTGAGAATGGAACTCAAGTCGATGGGTCGAGAGCAGAGTTCTCAAATTCTGCCCAAACCCGACCATACCCGAGCCCGAGCCGACATTTAGGGTAGGGTAGGGCAGGTCCTAAAATGTATGCTAATTAGTCGGGCCGGGTAGGGCCTCGGGCTCAATGAAAAAATATTTTTGTATTTTTATTATTGTTCTCAAATTCTTCCCAAACCCGACCCGACATTTTCAGGTCGAGTAGGGCCTCGGGCCGGCCCAGTTAGGGCCCAGTTAGGGCCGGGCCTTCATTTTCAGGCCCGTTGAGAACTCTAATCGAGAGAGCAACACCAATGAATTATGAACTGAATGAGTGGTTCTACACTTCAGTCCTGAGCCCACGGACTGTACCACTGCTAGCTTTTAATTAATTCAGGAAATGAACTGCCTTTTACCTGATGACCTGTGTATAAATCATTCATAGATTAGAGGGCCGGAATATAAATCAGCAAAGATCGGGGACCTCATGACTAGAAGTAAGATATATTCATTATGAATTCAACAGAATAGTTCATTTTAAACAGGAGGAGAATAAACGGTGAGATGAAAATTGGAACCACTTCACCATTGTTAAAACAACAATTTCAGAGGACATGTTACATTTTTACAAGTTGACCAATGAACACCACAAGACTATCTCCACCCGCCATAAAAAAATACAAAGCCGGGAATAAATGCACACTCTGATGAGCAGCCCAGAATAAGGAAATGGTGCCGGGAATATTTGCAAAACCTTGTGTAAGCATTGACATACATTGACAGACACAAAGGAGTGTAAATTACTTTCCAATTCCTGGTCTGACTATTGTGAAATAAGTAAATATAGCAAGTGGAAAATCACCAGCCACCATAAAAACCCAACTGCATCAGCCCTTCATCTTATGACTTTGCTGTGCTATATCATCGTTGTTGTCGGGTAGAAACCTTGTATCTCCATATTTATATATTTTTTATACTTTGTTGGATTACAGGTCACGCAAAAGTAATGAAAATAGCCACTCTACAGGCTGAAATATCACGATGCGACATGTTTTGATCCATTAGATAAACTATTGTCACAAAAGATATATATAATTTCAATTTTCACCTATAATGATATGCACCAAAAAAAGGGACAGTAGGTTGTAAGCAGTTAAGTCTGCCTGTGGGTTTTGTAAATACTGAACCAACGAATAGTAGTAACAAGAGCTTGGGGCTAAATAACTTTGGATTAATTGGGAATACAAGTTCTTTGTCCCCATTTCCTGAAAAGTAATGGTTTGGACATAAAGGTTTCCACCTGAGAGCGATGACATATAGCTCCAGATATCCAGATAATTGCCCAATTCACAAACGCCATTATCCAAGTGTCACAAGATCTCAACAGCAGTTACTTTATATCAGTGGTCTTCCAATGTTTTCGGGCCAAGGACCCCTTGGTTGAGAGAGAGATGAAGCAGGGACGCCCACAAACTTTTCATAGATTCCATATGTAGTTTCATTTCATAGAACCGTCAATACTTAAAAAAGTTGACCTTTCACTCTGTTCTTAGTCTGCTCTTTTTCACCTCTACACCAAAGCTCTTTGCCGAAAATAGACGATCTACAAGCTGCAGATCTGCTATTTTTGGCTAAAGTTCTCAGAATATGGACGCTACAGTTCAAGTGGTTAATATAAAAAGGAGAATAAAAGTTTCTATCACACAAAGATTTTGGAGGACCCCCTGTAGTAACTCTGAGGACCCCCTAGGGGTCCCGGACCCCCTGTTGAAGACCCCTGGTTTATATCATCTGCTGCACAGGAGTTCCTTTTACCACACAAGTGTGTTCTCTCACTACTGAGGCCAATGACATTGGCTGTGAGCCAAAATTCATTTGAACTCTGTTGCTGTATATCTTTTTATTTCATTTTACCAGGTCATCCCAACTGAAATTTAAAACCTTTTACAAGAGAGGGGAATATAAAAATGTGATTAAAGGGTGGTTGAATGTGTCTTGTGTAGAGCTAAGGGAAGGGGTGTTGCAGAATAGTCAAATCCATCTGGTTGATGAGTTTAGGACCAAGCTATTAAAGCTAAATGTCTTCCTGTTAAACTGGCTGTCCTCAGGCCTTGGCACCATGAAGTGCAAACAGATTTGCAGGGCGGTTTGAGAGGAGACACAGGGAGGACATATACTTACGCAACAGCTGGACAACACGTGGTGTGTGTGTGTGTGTGTGTGTGTGTGTGTGTGTGTGTGTGTGTGTGTGTGTGTGTGTGTGTGTGTGTGAGAGAGAGAGAGAGAGACACACACACAGAGTTGCTGGGGGGGATACAATGTGTGTGCGGTCATTAACAGCCAGCGTCCAGCCTGACTCTGAGAGAGAACAGCAGGCGCTCCAAAACAACAGACAGATAGATGCTCATATAGGCAATCTCTTGCTATGTCACATACTGTAGGACATCTCTTTATGAGGCAAACAACGTAGAAAACCTTATACTATCATCCAACAAAGTCAAATCCAGACTCTGCAGAATGAAACATGGACTAGTCAAAGTTAAATTAACAGTCCAGATTCTACTGTGTGTGTGTGTGTGTGTGTGTGCGTGCGTGCGTGCGTACGTGCGTGTGCGTGTACCCTCCCTGTGTATGTAGTGGTTCGATTGTCAGGTTCAAATTATGTAATTTCAAATGTGTTGTGGAAGGAGATACTGGTTGTGTGTTTGGAAAAGATCGTTGACCGTGACACCGGCGTGACACTAGCAGTTAGCACTGCGAGGTTACTCAGAAGTACTCATTACTCCGGTCACCCAGCACACACACAGAACTGTGCCCAACATGTCTGTCAATTATATGTTAAATTGTAAAGAGCTTCGCTAGATTCAAAATAACTTAAAAGACTGTCTTTTGTCTCTCTGTCTTGAGTGTCTGATAGATGGGAGACCCAGTGACCCAGTGATCACTGAAGGGGGAGATGTGAGCAAGGATGTGATCAGGACAAATTGAAATATCTGGAAACAATGTTAGAAACAAACCATTAAACAGTGATTCAAACACTGCTTGCACCAATATCTCTTTTTCCACATCTCTCTATTATCAAGTATGAAGAAATATATCAATGTTTACCTTTATTGTGACCTCGATGGCTGACCTTTTCAACCCAAAAAGATCATCATCTCTTTGGGCAATCAACTGATCATTCCTACCGAGTTTCATGAAAATCCGCCTAGCCCTTCTCTAGTCATTTTGTTTACACAGTGATTACAATATTCTGCCATCATGCATTGTATACAATACAGGCAGGGTAACACAGAATGCAGGAATACTCTAGCTGGAATTGAATATATAATGTGACACTAGAACTCATACTGGAAAATGAATGAGCATATCTAAAACAATGAATAACAAAATCAACTCATTAAAAGACAAAGTAAATTTCGATTCTGTGCAGTACATGGATGGTTTCCCAAGCGAGCACATCCACAAACCAAATCCACTACTAAACACAGTGGTACTATTCAATAGAATCCACATTTTGACCAATGCCCTTAATTCAGTAACTGATACTGCATGAGCTAAACTAAGGGACTGTGCATGTACTAATGTAGTGTTGGAATATGTTTCTTCAGTTCCAGACCTGGAAAATTCCTTGCATCAAGTAGCATGTACTGTACACATGATGTACATCATCATCATACAGAATAGGTCTTTGAGTCTGCTGTATACAATATGAAATTACATCTAGCTTCTCCATTTTCATCTAGCCTCGATTACCAGTATTGGTATGTGAAGGGATTATGCTGTCAGTATATCTCCACCACACCTGCACACTACTACTAAATACCGATACGTACAAAGCATTGAAATCTTATTTGAAGCCAAGGTTCACATTCCTAAGCAGTGCGTTATAATTAATGAATGCGAACAAAATAGATCAATTATGAAATTGCAAACATCCCGTGATTTAAGGGGCAAAACCAGAAAAACCTCGGTAGCATGGCTTATAGACAAATCCCTTGTCAAGTTGTCCCTGGCTATCTTCTCTTTCTTTCTGTTTAGCATTTAAAAGAATGTCAAGCACTGCAACCCATAGGGAGGTCCCTGGAATTTCACAAGAATAAACCTGAACATCTGGTTTGACGACACTGCCTAAAGGTGAGAAACCTGACAAGGTTTTTGAAGTCCATAGGTTTACGCAATGCCTTGGATACAGGAACCAACTGTAAATCACGATTCATGTGGATTATTGTAATTAAAGAGTAATGATGGATAGTGTACGTAGTGCTGATGGGTGGAGAGAGGCTGTTTTGGGGACAAATGTCAAGGAAAGGTATGTGTTGATCCTTTAAGAGGCAGCTACATGACAATACGAGACAACAGACACGGAACAGACATGGACAGGTGTATGAATAAACACGTGCTCTTGTGCAAACACAAGCGCACTATGCAGACATGCTTACAGTATAATTCATAGACACATGGCCATGCAGGGCATGACACTAAGGTTCTTCCTTTTGTCTTACAGACAAGTTCATTAAAAATGTACTTGTCCGTTGGACAAGTCGCTCTTGGTTTCACTTTTTCTGTGATGCTCCTGGCAGTTTTGTGCTGTATGCAGACTATGGCCTAGATAGATAGATACCTTTATTATCCCAAGGGGGAAATTCAGTAATACCGATACTATGGAGTGGAGGGGGCCAAGGGGGGTCGTTAGCATTCCCTTTGTTATTGTCTCTGCCAGGCCGAAAGGCATGGCCGAGACTATGTTTTTACATTTTTCTGTCCGAGTGTCCGTATTTGTGTCCTTTCGTCTGTTTGTTACCAGCTAATCTCCGGCACCGTTGGCCCTGTCTGTTTGTGTGAAATTGCGCACACACATTCCCATTAGGCCAAGGAAGAAATGCCACTTCAACCTTTTCAAATCAGCTTCATGGTGGCGCTATAATTGGCAGATTTGTGTTTTTGGCTAACTAACCGCCGATTAGTGTAAAACTTTGTATGTGCACTCCCTGGAGGCCAAGGAAAAACCTTTGCCCTGCATTTTTCACATTTGCCTTTTATACTGTACACATTTTTGTTATATTACTTCAGATTTTATCCAGAAATCATGCAAATCAGTACACAGTATCTCTATAGTCAAGTGATCAAAACGGATCTGTCTGTTACAGTCATATTCCATCCTAATTGGCTAAGATTGGTTTCCGAAGTTTGCAGGATAAGTCTGTTTTGAACAAATTGCCCCAAATCATGAACGCAGCCTGCTATTTCCGTGAACATTTGCACGCACATTCCTACTAAGTCAAGGAACAAATGCCACCCTTTTCACATTGACCTGTTATAGGCATATTATAGCGTCACGGGGAGGACACAATAACCTACCTGACCTGGCAGAGAACTTTACTCACAAGAGCAATGCTTCTAGTATTTGTCAAATTAAAAAAACAGAAAAAGAAATGAAATGGCTTTTGTGCCTGGACAAGTGAATGGGAAATGTACTTGTCCAAAGGACAAGTGCCACAAAAGGTTGTCAAGCCCTGACATGCACACAGTCACAGACACACACAGACACAATCAAATCACTTATCCGAACAGATTACTACTCACCACTGATCCCTGTTGAAGGAGACCAAAAGCCGTATTCCGGGGGGAACAGGGGCCATGTTTGGTAAAAGACGCTGCTTCTGATGAAGCCTGGCGACTGTAATAGCGATGACAAGGCGGTGGATCTCAGGCTGAGGAGGCTGGTGGGAAACACAATGACATGGTGTCCGTGTCTTGTTTCACCTCTGTCACAGAGAGGGCTGCTGAGAGGGCAGCGGCTCCAGGACACATGGCCAACAGGCTGCACCGGAGCTGGTGGGACCGGTCAGGGCAGCGGGACAGCAGAGAAGAGGGGGCGTGGGGAAAGGGAAAGCGAGAGAGAGAGAGGCTGAGTGAGATGGGGACAGAGAGGGGGAGGGAAAGAGAGGTCAGAAACAATCCATCAATGACAATAAGGGTGAAATCATCATAACTGTTTTGCCTTGTTTTCTCTCAACAGCTGGTGAACTAGTACAAACCCCATCATGTCACTAAAGCACTGAACAGAACCCCAACTGCTAGATGTGTGGTATCAAATTCTAGATGTAGAATTTGATACCATATAGGGAGTTTAATGACAGTCCGCTCTACTGCTCATCCATGCACCCAGGTTTGTCAAATCCGTCGACATACAACAAAACATGCTGCGACTGCGCAGCAATCAGCAGGCGAAACGTGACAGCACATTTGCAAAATTAGCATTTTTGTCTTTCACACTCATTCAGTTTGAGCAAAGCTCAAAGCTGCTGTGCTCTACAGTGTACAGTAAAAGTAAAGGGGGTCATATGCCTTGCATGGTGGAGGGAAGCACATGGTGGGCAGGAATTACATGAAGCCTGTATACTCTACTCTGCATGAATACTCCTCTATGCTAGGAACCACCTACATTAACAGTGTGACGTCACAACCAGGAACCAAGCCAACACCTCCCTGAAGGAAAGCGGCTGCAAAGGTTCGCCGCCTCCTCTAATGGGAACACGAACCCTGTAATTTCAACCCCACCAATCCTTTTGGAAACCCTATAGGGACTGCTTCTCAAGGAACCGAACCAAACCCTCTACAACAGGGGTCTTCAACGTTTTCAGGCCAAGGACCCCTTAATTGAGAGAGAGATGAAGCAGGGACCCCCAGTCCCCACAACCTTTTCATAGATTCCATATAGTTTCATTGTTTGACAGCACAATCATCAGTGTATTTTGGATTCATGTTAATCTGGGTTTTCAGATATTTAACCCCTTGAATCGTCAATACTTAATAAACTTGACCTTTCACTGTGTACTTAGTCTGCTCTTTTCCCCTCCAAAGCTCTTTCTGAAAATAGCTGATCTACAAGCTCACAACGCCTCGCAGCTTGTAGATCTGCTATTTTTGGCTAAAGTTCTCAGAATATGGATGCTGGGGTTCAAGTGGTTAATATAAAAAGGGGGAGAAAAAGTTTCTATCACACAAAGATTTGGATGACCCCCTGTAGTAACTCTGAGGACCCACTAGCGGTCCCGGACCCCCTGTTGAAGACCCCTGCTCTACAAGCCCTCTCTTCCACATCATCTGACATTAAGTCAGTTCCACACTGTGATATCCTGAGTAAAGTGTAATGGAAGCAAGCAAGTGTCTATTTGGATCCATTTGCAGACTTTTCAGTGTTAAATCAACATTGAGGATTTTACTGTGTGCAGTATGACTGACATCCTTCTCAGTATCCGACTTAAGCGAAGGGTTTATTTGTTGAGTGTGAAAAGTGATAGGCTAACAACATCTGGATCTTCATACGTGGAGATGTGTTTGTCTACCCTGGGGGTTTGGTGTAGGTAGCCTACATCAGACCAAGCATGAATGTCACAATGGGAATATTACGATGTTCAATCATAATGCAAGCATAACGCTTTTGCCATAAGCTTATGTGGTATTTTAAAGTATTATATTGTCTTCTTTGTTCGACTTATTCTTACCAGATAAAACCCCCCTATATAATCTGCCCTCACGAGCTGATCATGTTGCGCATTTTGCGGCCAATAAATGCAGAAATAATTGATGAAGTGTTTGAAGCTGATCAGTCAGCAAAGTGAGTCAGAAACAGCATTATGATATCACATTATATACATTATAATGACCGACGTCTCGTTATTCTGTTATGGCTGAAAAAGAGCACATCACATCAGACATCACAGGATCACAGCTCGATCAAACAGAATGGGGGTGAAAAAACAACACCTCGCCCATCCGTTCCCCGTGATCAACATAAAAATACATGTAAATAAACCTTACCTGGTTTCAAAGAACGATGAGAAACACAACTGATGTGTGTTCGGTGTCCAGATATCGAGCACTTTACTTCCTTGTTCTCTGTGGCATCTGTTCTGACTGTCACCCAGAGCTGCTCTGCTCCAGCCCTCTCTGACGTCACCACCAAAGAAAGCGAACAACCCCGTGGTGTATAGACATTGGTTACCTATCGAATTGTGTTACATTGCGGGCGTGTATGCACAAAACAAGAGCTGAATTTGAACAGTGGAGTAAAGCAACTAAGTGCTTTACTATAGGTAGACTACTTGAGTATTTTTGAGGTATGTTTAGTACTTTACTTGAGAATTTCCTATGTTTTACTTCTAATCTTTAACCCATCAGACAAAATCGATAGGCAGTCAATTTCAGTGTAGCCTAACACTGATTTCGTTGTTTGATCTTTGGCCAGCCCTAACCTCGCCTACCAGCCAGCCCACTAGCGTGGCAAATGCTGTGTAGGCCTATGTTATAAGCTTATAACAAGTAAATACAGTATTAGTAGACCTATAGGCCTACAGCAGATACTGTATGACAGGAAGATATATTAAAGAAAATATAGAAAAAGTTATGATTTAATGTAAACCTTTTCAAACAGCGATTTAAATAAAAAGCTCCATTGGCATTGGTGAAACGAGGGACCAGAGAGTGAGACAGGCAAAAACTTTCATTTCCCTTTTAAGTATCATTTTAGCATTAGTCAGATTAAATAACTTTAGACTCGTTATTATTTTTCTGCGGTTTACTTCGTGTTTTGTCGTGTGCTCACGTCATGTTGTCTAGCTAGTTGTCATGGCAACTGTAAACAGGCTGCGTGCACAACGAGGTTTGTGTCTCTCCATGCATTGAGCTTTAATCTCCTATTCTCCCAATTGTACAACTTTATAAACATTGTAGTAACATGTCAGACATAGGATCCGAAGAGTTTGATACCGAACGTGATTACCTGGGGGTGAGTAGCCTACATTTAATTAGCACAAGCCAATATACTTGGCTTTCAAGCTACTAAATGGTCAATCTGTCTGTCTGTGTGTCTGTGTCTGTGTGTGTGTGTGTGTGTGTGTGTGTGTGTGTGTGTGTGTGTGTGTGTGTGTGTGTGTGTGCTTTATATTTATTTGTCTGTGACTAGGCTACAGCCTTGTCTCTTTATGTTATCTGATTCAGAGATTCTTTCCTTATATGATTCAGTGTGACTCATTTAACTTATCTGACTGACACAGGAATATGAAGGGGACCGCAATGAGGCAGGTGAGAGACATGGGGTGGGCAAGGCACTGCTTCCCAATGGCGAGACTTATGAGGGGGAGTATGAGAATGGCAAGCGATCTGGCCAGGTAGGTGGATGAAGGAAACCCAGCATTATTGTTAATGTATGTTTACAATGATGAGCAGTGGTCCGGGAGTGTTGAGGGGGTTCCAGCAGGTGGTACCCAGCTAAATGATGGAGAGTTGGAAACCAAATGGACCTGTATAGATCTTTACCTCTTGAGAGCGTAAAATGAAACCAAATGGACCCATAAGGGTCCATTTGGTTTGATTTTACGCTCTCAAAAGTTAAACTACTGTTAAACATCTGCATTGCTTAATTAAATAATTGTTATTTTGATCAAATACAGTATGGAATTGTGGATAAAATCGTATCCAACGACAACAAAATAGGCTATTCTAAGTTTTGGGTCTGAGAGTCTAAAATGTCATCAAATGGTGGTCCGTCCGTGGCTCAAATGCCAAATAAATAATGGTCCTTGATGTGAAAGGGGTTGAAAACCACTGCATTATTGCATTGCAATTTAATTGTCAATCACACATTTTAGCTTTATATTAACCCTCTTTTTTTGCTTGCTTCCTAGCTACTTAATTGATATTTAAATGTATTTTGTCTACCAGGGGACATATCGTTTTAAGAACGGAGCCCGATATGTTGGAGACTATTATCAGAATATGAAACATGGAGAGGGCACCTTCTATTATCCAGATGGATCCAAATATGAAGGTAGGTACAGTATAAACGTGGTGGGCAAAGGGCTTGTTTTAAATCAGTGGTTCTCAAAGTAGGGTGCAGAGACCAGCGACCAGCAGGGGTACTTAGGGGGATCCAGTGGATCTCATAGCAAAATGAGGAACAGTTGAACCACCGTAACAAGCTCTTTTCAAAAGAATCTGAAGAATCTTGAGTTTCTTTTTAGAATGTTTGAGTAATTTCTTTAACATTTTCAGCATAAATCTTCTCTGGGGTCTCTGGCACAGAATCTTTTCAGATGGGGGCCCGTGGCCAAATACATGGGGTCCTTGACATGAAAATGTCTTAAACACTGGCCACTTAATACTATTGGATCTATACCTTTTCAAAGCACGCTTCAGCAAAGATCCATGACGCAACACCAAGTCATTGCATGATAGGAAAGCCTCGGATGATCATAATGGAATAACTTGTGAACTTAGTTCCGCATGCAGTGTCGGTTTCAATAATAACAGCTGTTAAAACAAAAATCTTCATCTGCCACAGCCAGGGGTTCAGTGCTTTTTAAGCTAGGGAATCAAAAGTGACATTTAGCCTCTCCCTCTTGATCTCAAGCATGTTAAAATTAAGGCTGGGACTTTAACTGATTAATTGCGATTAATTAATTACATAAAATTAACGCGATTAAAAAAAATTACGCATTTTAATCGCACTTAGTTTTTGCACCACAGAACCTTCAGTTTCGGGCATACCGATCATAGCGATGCACCAACCAAGAAGAGACAACAAACGCAAAGGGAGAAGTAGCCGATCAGAGCGCTTTGCTTGGCCCAGTGGATGCGAAATTTAGATTTAAAAAACTCACTTGTTGATTCACACAACAAAATGTGTTTTACTTAAAAAAAATGGTGATGATGCCAGATCTCCTCATCTGTGGAACAGTCTTTTTTGAGGTGGACTTGAGTTACGCTTTTTTCCATCTACTAACCAAATCTCTTTACCCAAGAAAGGCGATGTAGAAGCTCTCAACACAATGTGTTGTGAGCTTGTAGATCTGCTATTTTGGGCGAATGTTTCTTCCCAGAATAGGGATGCTGGGGTGGGTATGGACCACCGCTTGTATAGACCTAATACCTCAATATCGATATTGTGACCAAAACAAAAAGACTAATATTAATTTAGAAATAGTGAAAATAACAAGATGTACTACAATGCATCGCAATGCGACATGTGAGATTTGCTATTTCGTGGCGTTGCCACTACACACTTTATTACACACACTATTGTTCTGTTTCGAGTTTATGGAGTAACTTTTAGACAATGAGGAAGTAGCATTCTCTGTGACGTCACCTCTATACACCATCCTCATTGGCTAAAAGTAGTTTTTGCTGCTTCCTCATTGGCTAAACGTTACTCTATAAAGTAGGTGACGTATGCCCACGTCACCTTTATGGTGTTTCCTCTTTGGCAGTATACTTAGCCCCATGCGCGCAGGGGGTAGGGGGGGACGGGGGGGATTAACACCGCCACTTTTTTTGGGTGGGGGGGATATCCCCTCCAGTGTTCAGGTCCAAGAAAAAGCCACAAATATGATCGATTATACTGTACACACTGAGTAGTTCTCATTTCAAGGCGTATTACTGCCCTCTAGAGGCACAGTCCCACCAGTGCAGTGCAGTGCAGTCGGCAGCTCAGCTCAGCTGTTCTGAATGAGTTTAATTAATGCAACGCGATAGTGACAAGCAGGCAGGCAGTGGCAGAAGGAGACCGTCATTGCAGGTGCTGGACCTGCTGCTGGTGTGTGTAGGCTAGTCTCACATCATTCTCAGTCAAAATGAAACGGTCAAAAAAACAAAAAACGATAACGTCGTTCTTTAAATCAAGCAACAATGTAAGTAGACCTACCTTTGAACAGATGCATAATGGAAATGCAATTTCGTTTGTCAACACATTTTACGTTTCCTCTTGTTACTGTGGTTCCCAACTTTTTCATGTCGGACCCAAAAATGGACACCAATGAGGCAATCACTCATGGCCCCACGTGAAAATAAATCAGTGAAAGAGTGAAAGAATCACTGTCAGTGTCACTCACTGGTCACAGAATATTTTACTAAAGTAAAACACTGTACATGCATGTGGTGTCTTCGGTTTGAAACTTGTCAACATGCACAGAACATAGAACAAATTGTAGTGATTTAATTTTCATGATTTATGAAACTTTATGACCAGGCGAATTCTGACAACAACAACAACAACAAAAAAAAGACAGCAGCCGACATGTGTCTTTGGTTTGACACAGGGATATGTCCCCCCCTCCTCGGGGCAAAAGTGGGGGGGGATATCACCAAAAGTGGGGGGGATACCCCAAAATTGTTCGTGCGCGCTATGCGCGCGCACATACCTCCCAGATGTGTCCCCTTCACTTTTAAAATGCCTCCTGCGCCCCTGCTTAGCCCCATTGACTTGAATGGGAAAATGCTAAAATGGCAACCACACTCGCAATTTCCCAGAATTGCAACTTTCTGGCACATTTTTATCATTTTAGTATAGGTCAGGAAAAGCAACACTTTCTATATCCCTGTATTACCATAACCATATTCCTAGAAGATGATATCTATAGTCTCAAATATCGATATTATGTTGATTTGCCCCCTGCTCATTATGGTGTGGCCTTGGTACCATTCCATACAGGTCTTTGTGTGAGAACCTAATGCTGAGTTTGAGAAATCAAAGTGTCATGTTCCCACCTGGTCATGATTTAGGGTCCTGGGTTGATGACCTGCGTCAGGGCCATGGTATCTACACCTACCCCAACGCAGACACATACGACGGCCAGTGGCAGCGTCATGAAAGGTACTTATGGGTTCTATTCAGTGGGGGGTGGGGGGCCAATGCATGCTTATGCTCTTGATATGCCCCCTCTTGTTCCGGTTCCTGTTTTGGTCAAATTTGGAATTTGTCATGATTTGTCAAACATTAAAAAAATGATAAAATAAAATAAAATCTAGAAAGAGAACATGACATCACTGAATGTTTTAATAGCACAGACCTCACAAAATCCAATATTTTCACTATAGGACAAAGATAGATATGATTATGCTTTCCACAATCTCACAAGCGATGCAAAAGCACTAGACATATCAAAACTAGGGGTGTAACGATACATTTTAACAACGATACGATATGCATCACGATAATGGTTGACGATAAGATACATGGACGATATTGGTTCATTCATGGCGATACGATTTGATTCAATGATTTAAAAGCGATATAGTAACTATTTAGCAAAGAAATTAAATCTGTGTGAAACGTGTCAATAGTGCATGTTTTTAATGGATAAATCTATTATTATGTATATAAATAAGTTAACACTGTGAGTCTAGCAAATACATGGACATTATATTTCAACACATGGACAAACCCGCACCTTGACATGAACACAGAGATTACACACATTTATCGATAGACAAAAGTAGTACTTAGTTTCCATTCAATCAATTATTTGCACTGCAAAACGATTCAATACCGATTATCTGCATTATAAATGATACCGATACGATACAATGCCAAAACGGTACGATATATGCTTTTGCTTATCGATATAGTAGATCATTGCAAATTAAAATACATTTTTCGATTCAGTTACCATATCGTTACACCCCTAATCAAAACACATCTGAGGATTTTTCTAACCATGCCCGCATCAACCTCGCTTGTTTTATGTCTACCCCATTTCCGAGAAGTGGGGAGCCGATAAAGTAATTTTGACCTTGGACGTGTTGATTCAAAAGTTAATCATCTCTTCAGGGCAGCTTACTGATCACTTCCCTCCAAGTCTCCTGAAAATCTATCCATATGATTCCCAAGTTATTTTGTTCACAGACAGCAGACACAAGTGGTTAAACCCCGCCACTCTGACATGTCTCCTTTCCGACATGTCTCCATTCCGACACTAACCCTATCTTTAACCCTAACCCTAAACTTAACCTCTATGGAAGTGTCGCCACTCCGACAATAAGAAGTAAATTTCGGAGTGGCGACATGTCAGAATGGAGAGCGACACCCGACACAAATAATGCCATGAGTTCCTTTCTGTCCTCTTTACTGCCAGGCACGGCCAAGGCACATACCATTACCATGCCAATGGCTCCCAGTACAAGGGGACATGGGTGAACGGGAAGATGGAGTCAGCTGGGGAGATCATTCATTCCAACCACAGATATCAGGGGAACTTTCTCAACAACAATGTAAGTCAAGTCAGCCAATTTGACCACAAATGTTTCACTCAAAGTCACTTTAAGTTCTTAAGCATTCAATCTGCTGTATAAGCACGTCTGGAATGTGCAAGGGTGATCACTTTATGACTGCAATTGGCATGCCAGGCAGGATAACTCGCTGCCAAAAAGGATGTGCGCAGTTTTATCATTCAAAGTTCAAGGTTTCTTTATTGTTACGTCTTGTGTGCAGGTACATAAAAGTACAATTCTTTTGTTCTGCTTTTGTAGCTGTACCATCTCATCTGAATTTATTATGGCGTTTCTTTAAAGTTTTTCATTTGATTGTAAAACAACCCTCTGTGTCTATGAAAATAAATATCACTGTGTTTGTGAACCTCTTGGCTTTGAAGGCCACATGGCCACATTGTGCTTTACAAACACTATCTCTGCCCTCAATCATAATAGCTTGGTTATCCTTCGATCACCTAAATAGTTCCTGTTTTATTCTTGTTTTTTGTTTTTGTTTTTGTTCAGCCAACAGGCCCAGGGAAGTATGTGTTTGACATAGGGTGTGAGCAGCACGGTGAATACCTTCAACTGGATCAGGTAATGCCGCACATCCTTTTGGTTCAGTGGGTGTGGATCCCCTGCTTACCTGATATAACTCTGCGAGGATGTCTAAATAAAGGATACAAATGCCTAAAATATTCTGTAACATTAATGATGTATTTTAATGTATTTCTCCCTTACATGAAAGAAAAACATTAGTTTAGCCAGTTTAGCCCCCTACCCTCATCCTTCTCCTTTTCCATTCTGAGCAGGAGAGAATGGATGGTGAGGAGGACGAGGCTATCCCCACCAGGGTACTCAAATGGATCCCTAAGAGTGTGACTGGCCTGACACAATGGAGCTCAGCCAAGGAGAGCCCAGGTGAACTTCAATTGTTATCAACCTACCTGCAGCAATGAAGGGCAATGTAGTAATGCAGGGGTGCAGAACATATGATGCGTTGTTTGCTTGAAACATTTACTTGAAGCCACTTGAAGCACTACACTGTGACTTGCTGTTTCACAAATTGGTGGTAAAAGTGCAGGCTTTCCTTTCTTTTCATGAACCATTCAAGCCTTACACCATGATACAATGAAAATAGCATGACAGGGATACAACATATAGGCATAGGCTATAGTTTTGAGAATGTACACCAATAATGAACACAACATGCCCAAAGTAGGGATGCCAGCCAGCCGAGCCAGGGTAGTATTAAGAAGGGGTATATGCACATTGGCTATTCTCATTCTAACATTATGCAGAAGAAGAAAGTGGGGTTTAAAAGTCCCTTTCCCACTTTAAGCAAAATGTATTTATATGAATTGAGTACAAAACGACCCCAATGCAAACAGGCAAAAATCCTTTTAGTAGACCTTATCTGAACTGTACTGTCCTGTACTTTTCCTATGTGAACTTCTAAAGTATTCAATCAATCAATCAATCAAACCGGCCTTCGGGTAAGGCGGCGGTATGGCGTCTCAAGCTTGTGTCAAGAAGATAGGCCTATGTTGAAATAAATCACCAAAGACATGGACATTCTTTTACATTTCATGAAATATATAGTGTATGAGACCATTGTAGTCTTATTGCCCAAACAAACATGACACTTACAGGTTACAATCTCAAGATACAGATTATGACTATAAATTCAACTAGTCTATGACTTGGAATAGTCTGGACAGAACTAGCATTTCAGAATATATTTATAACTTACTTTAATGTGATGTTCTTTCCCCCTTGCGCCACCTGCTTGTATTCACATTTTACATTGAGCTTGATAGTTGTTCATTTATTTTTATGAGATGTTCTGGTAACAATTAGATATTTAATAAATGAATACATTGAATAAACAAGGAATGTGACTGAAACATGTGTAGCTAGGAACTAATTGCACATGTAACTGTACTCAAATAATGTCATAGTATGACAAGATACTGCACTAAATAACATGGAACATGAGAGGAGATAAATTGATGATAAAATGACGCGTGTGTGTGTGTGTGTGTGTACACACACACACACACACACACATGCGCGCGCGCACACACACACACACACACACACACACACACACACACACACACACACACACACGTCATTTTATCATCAATAATGTGTGTGTGTGTTTGTTGTCATTTTGTTGTTTATTTTGTCAGATCATGAAAAGGGACCAGCGTTGTGATCAGAGAATGAAAAATGACCTAAGTTTTACTTCTGTTCAAACTAACGTTTTGTAAAGCAAAATCAGATTTGCACTGTATTCAACTAATAAAGATTTTGTTCTCACTATAGCAACCACTATTTTACCAACCAACAAGAAAAAGTAATGATTAGATAATGATGATCTAATCATATGCTTGTTGTTGTTGTTGCTGTTGATGATGATGATGATGATGATGATGATGATGATTATAACATCAAATTAAAGAACTCACAAAGAACACATACAATACATTATATATGCCATCAAAACAAATACAATTAAAATAATTAACACAAAATATACATAAATTAATATAAAACTAGAAGAAGTGCTCTTCCGAGCACATGTCTCCACCAGGCCACGCGTCCTGGTGGTGCTATAATAGGCCAATGTAAAAAGGGTGGCATGTGTTCTTCACCAATCTAGACCTTTCATGGCGCCACCATGAGGCTGATTTCAACATTTTGTAGTGTAATTTCTTCCTTGGCCTTTTGCGAATGTGCGTGCACAATTTCATTACAATTGCACGCTGTGTTTGATTTGAGGCATTTTGTTCGAAACGGATCAATCCTGCAAAGTTTGGAGGACAATCTTAGCCAATCAGGATGGAATATTTAACATGGGACAGATCCGTCTTGATCATATGACCGTAGAGATACTGTGTACTGATTTGTGTTAATTTTGGGTAAAATCTGAAGGAGTAATATCCAAAAATGTGTCTTACATAAGTCTGCCTCCTGGTGGCGCTATAAAAGGCTGATGTGAAAAATGCAAGGAAAGGGTTTTTCCTTGGCCTATCAGGAGTGCGCTTACAAAGTTTGAAACTGATGGGTGGAGTTATAGGTAAAACCACAAATTGGCTTGTTATAGTACCACCATGAGGCTGATTTCAAAAATTTGAAGTAGCATTTCTTCCTCGGCCTAGTGGGAACGTGTGTGCGCGATTTCATGTTAATTGCACTCTGCGTTTGTGATTTGAGGCATGTTGTCCAAAACGGACCAATCTTACAAACTTTGAAAGCCAATCTCAGTCAATCAGGATGGAATATGGACAATCAGACAGATCCATGTCGATCACATGAGTGTAGAGATACTGTCTACCGATTTGCGTGATCTTTGGACAAGATCTGTAGGAGTACTGCAAAAGGTAGTTTTGCACAAACTGGCCTCCTGGTGGCGCTAGAACAGGGCATGTGAAAAAGGTGGGGCAGAGGTTCTGAATTGGCATCCAGGGAGTGCGCTTACAAAGTTTGAAACTGATCGGTGGAGTTATAGGTAAAACCATAAATCGGCCTGTTATAGCGCCACCATGAGGCTGATTTCAAAACTTTGAAGTGGCATTTCTTCCTCGGCCTAGTGGGAACGTGTGTGCGCGATTTCATGATAATTGCACTCTGCGTTTGTGATTTTAGGCATTTTGTCCAAAATGGACCAATCTTACAAACTTTGAAAGCCAATATCAGACAATCAGGATGGAATATAGACAATCAGACAGATCCGTGTCGATCACATGACTGTAGAGATACTGTCTACCGATTTGCGTGATTTTTGGACAAAGCCTGTAGGAGTAGTGTAAGGAAATGTGTTTTGCAAACATCGGACTCATGGTGGCGCTAGAACAGGGCCATTTGAAAAATGTGGGGCAGAGGTTCTGAATTGGCATCCAGGGAGTGTGTGTGCTCATTTTGGCAGCGACCGGGCCAACGGCGCCGGAGATTGGCTGGTAACAAACTTGGAGGACGGACGCACACACGGACAGACGGACGCACGGACGGACAGGGGCGAAAACATACTCTCCCCCTGCCTTCGGCTGGTGGAGACAACAAACAAACATGTTTAATATGGCAGATCATTTTACAACCTATGATGGCAGGTGTCTCAAGCAGCCTTTAGTGCAAACTGAATGAGGAGCAGTCAAACACTGCCTCCCTGTGGTGCTGTGGAGTATGGCAGTTGATGTGTGCGTGTGCGTGTCTCGTCATCTTTCTGCGACGCAAGTGAAGAAAAAAATGTGTAAAAACGTGCGCAGCGAGGAGAGAAAGTTGACTGGAGTTGATCACTGAGAAAAGTGTTCCCACGTGAAGAGGTAGAGTAGAGGCATGGCGCCTGTACAAGGACCAGAGATCCAGTTCGCTCAAAGACTAGCTTCCAACGAGAAGATAACCCGGACCAGGGCAATCAAGAAACTGAGAAAATACATCACTGTGAGGTCGCAGAAAGGCAAAGGTAAGCTAACGTTTAGAGTGTCAACGTTATGTTCAAGCTAGCTTCCCCAAAGCTAGTCACGTTAGCTTTGATCCAAGCCAAGGGACTCACTATTAACTAACATAACATAATAACGTGGAATTGTCTCATTGGGTTTACATTCATTTTTTTTGCAGGCACTTAACCTAAGCACTCTCATGTTATGGTTTATGTGAATATTCAAACTAAGTTTTCGTGTAGCCTACATGTGACTGTGGATGGGGGAGCATCTTCAGGTTGAAGCAGAATCACCAGACATGCTACTCCGCAGTTAACCTGTATTATATGTTGTTGTTTGGCTATATTAATTGCTTTTTATATGAAGTGTTTTCCTCGTTGCAAAGCAATGTTACCACACCAAGTAACAGTAAACACGTTTTGCTTGTAGGATTGATTGAATACTTTATTAGAAGTTTACATAGGAAAAAGTACAAGACAGTACCACAAGAAAGCTGTTGGGCTTGTTTGCATTGGGGTCCATTTGTAATCAATTCACAGGACACATTGATTTCAAGTTTGTGTTCTGTGTGCAGATGGATTCACTGAGGAAGAGCTGCTCAAGCTGTGGAAGGGTCTATTCTACTGCCTGTGGATGCAGGACAAACCGCTCCTGCAGGTACTGTACAGTGGCTTCAGTCCTCTCCCTCCTCTCAACTGCATGCTTTCTCTTGGCCTTTTGAAGGGTTTTCTTTTTATTCACATTCACTCGCTTTGGTCCTCAGGAGGAGCTGTCAAACAACATCTCCTGCCTTCTGCACAACTTTCAAACAGTGGAAGGCCGTAAGTTATTAAAACTGTCTATTGTGAAAATGTTTTCAAAGTTGAATCACATTATTACAATTTGAGCGTCGGATGCTCTTATCCACCGCATGGACTTATAAAGTGCAAGATCAGAGTAATTGGCATCAACTCTTGTGAGCAAATGACAGGGTCAACTGTCAAGAAGCAGAGTGCAAAGAAAAACATTTAGTGCTACAAAGTAACTAGGATACCAAGGTGAACATCAGACATGGCATCTGTCTAAACCAGTGTTTCTCAACCACTGCTGTGCCTGGGGACCTTTTGTGTGCCCCTGAGAAGGGTCAAGTGTGCCCCTTGAAACTGCTTGAAAGCCAGTGTATTTATCATTTTAAAAATGAGTTAAATGAGTTAAAACAGACGATCCACAAGCACGGGGACCTTTGTTGTGCCCCTGAGAAGGGTCAAGTGTGCCCCTTGAAACTGCGTGAAAGCCTGTATTGTATTTATCATTTTAAAAATGATTTAAATTTGTGAAAACAGCAGGGTCAAGTGTGCCCCTTGAGTGATTTAAATTAGTGAAAACAGCCGATCTACAAGCACACAACGCCTCGTGGTGCGAGGCGTTTTGTGCTTGTAGATCTGCTGTTTTGTGACAGCCTTGTATGGTGAAGCAGGGCTTTACTTGGCAAGAAACGTACAAATTTGAAACTTGGAGATACAAGGTTTCTTCCTGACAGTGACGATATTTACACCCCCGTATTATGTTGGTGTGCCCATGGATTCTTGGGACATAAAGTGTGCCCATGCAGGTTGAGAAACACTGGTCTAAACAACATACTGTCCAAATAAAATACTTGGCAGGGAGAAAAAAGTAACCAGATTAAATCATCTGCATATTATAACTAGCAATAGCATCCATCAGCTCAGCTGGCAGGAGCTCTTAATTGATCCCTTTGAACTTCAGAGGGGATGTGCACTGAGTTGACCATAAAAGTGTCAAACTCGTTCTATGCTCGTTAGTGCTCTCTCTAATTATTACAGTCGTCATTTGCTTCTCCATTAAAGCATGGATTGTGTTGTTTGTTGCAGAGCTGTTGTATCTGGAAACCTTCCTTCTGACTGTGAAAAGAGAGTGGAATGGAATTGACCGGCTGCGAATGGACAAGTTCTTCCAGGTCAATAGAGCTTGTTTGTTTATGAGGGCTAAAGTGAAGTTGAACTTAGTTTGGTAGAACTAGTTTAGGAGAAATGTTTTCTTGAAACTGGAAAGGCATTATTATCCAGATGACGTCCACAGGAGCTTAAATGCATATAAATTGGGAGTGGAATATATGCTTTATGCTTTAATGTTTTAGTATGTTATTTAGCATACCCAATAGTAACAGAATCCATTGAAAAATCTCTTCCATCAATTATTTGGGGTTTCAACCATATACTGACCTATTTAGGCTTATATTGGATTGGATTCATTGCAAACAAACCACTAGGGGGCGAGCCCAACTTGTTTGCGATTTGTGACAACCTTATGTCCATACCTAACATCATGCCAAAAATCTAAAACTTATCACCAAGTGCACAATTGTCTAACATCATGCCAAAAATCTAAAACTTGGTGACTCATTGATTTTGGTTGTGGTAAAGAATTTCTCAAGGGTAATATAACATTATGTATTAGTATACCTGTACTAACAGAAGTTACAGATAAAGATGAATGACAATAGTTGGACTTGTATCATGCCCAGGTAGTTAAATGACTCAAAGTACAAGTGAAATAGTATAAAACCTTGGAGGGAAACTGAGTCATGTAACATGGAATATCTGAAGCCTTCAGTATCATACAGAGCGTAAAAGTACAAAGCTTCTTAACTAATAAATATGCATCAATAGAAAAGTGAGATGTTTAATTTGACACACACCTGAACCCAAATCCATTGTGTTCTTCCTTGTCTCTCTGGCAGCTGGTCCGCTTTTTATTCAGACAGACATTTGAGATGCTGAAGAAGATGAAGTGGGAAGTCAGGTAATGGTTTTGTCTTGAGTGGCTAGAAAGGAAATGAATAGGTTATTATATAAATATTGCTCCTTTAAGCAATATACTGTGTTCTTCCATATTATTGTTCATCCATAATCCATAATGCCTTATCAATTGCTTCCATCCATTGTAGAGCTGTGGTTAGTGAATATGTTGCCTGTCTACTCTGTTCCTCAGTGTGGTCACCAAGTTCCTGGAGCTGCTCATAGCGCAGGTCCTCCGTAAAGACAGTGAAGCGCCCGTTGGCCTCCAGTTACACATCCTGGACCTTTACTTGACTGAACTGGCTGGGGTTGGTGCTGCCGAGGTAAAGACTGCTGGTCCAACCATTGTGGATTTTCTCCAAGATATACTGGGGAAAATCCATGTTAGTTGCTAGAACGGTGCCATGGCATTGGTCTGACATCTCATTGTTCCTACATCCCATACTGTAAGTCCAAATCTGGTGAATGTTAACCTGGTGAAAATACTATGCCTAAACCTAACCTCAGTAAAACTATGCCTAAACCTAACCTCAGTAAAACTATGCCTAAACCTAACCCTAAAACCTAACCCAAACCAAATTAGGACTAATGAGATGTAGGATTTACGGGCAGTCCCCGCTAGAACAGCATCAAGAACAGCTGCTAACAAACTTATGTGCACTGCTTTGAAAAACAATCATGTCCCCCCACCCCACACACACACACACACAAGACAAGAAATACCCCAAAGTAGTGGCTGGGGAACATGTTATTTTTAAAGTGTTAAACAAGTGTGAATTAAGCTCATGTTGGTCATTTTGGAGGCGAGGTTTTACTTAAATAACCACAACTGGCTCAAATAGCTCTTTTTAGGTGAATGAGTGGGTTTTCTACAAATGTATTTCTCTTTTTTTCCCCCCCACAGCTCACAGCAGCTCAAAATCTGACCTTCATAGAGCCGTTCTGCAAAACAGCAGCCAAAACCAAGGAGTAAGTATACCCACACTGTACTCAAAGATTCAGTCAGGATAGTTGTCCCTGGAGCTCTTCGTTTCACTTCGAAAGGGTTGTGCGCCTCGATCTGTCTGTCATGTTAAAAGTTGGACAGGTGCGTTCGTCCACCCCTGGTCGAAACAAGCATCACAATAAAAAAATTATGTGACGCTCTGTTTAAAGAAAATATTTATGATTTGATGCCTTAAATAAATGATATGACCGCTGACACAGACGGAGCAAACTTAAAATATGCTTTGATCTGACCCGATCTTTGAGATCGTAGCAGGATATCTCTACACACAACGTTATTTCAGTTATGACAGCAGTGCTCCTCTCCATCTCTTCTCCTTGGGTCGGCCATTGCTGAATGGGTTGAGAGATTGGGAAGCGGATCGATTCATAGCTTCTCCCCCGAGTGCACATCATAACCAGCTGGGGGTGAAGCTGAAAACTGAATTCCCCCTGCGGGATTAACCAGGTTTCCCTTTCCTTGCCCTCTTTGTCCTCTCTCCTCTCTGGCCAGTCGTGTCCTGCTTTCAGCCATTTGCAAGGAAATCTTCAGAACCATCATCGACCAGGCTCCGTTTGCTGTTCAGGACCTACTGAAGGAGCTGAAAACAGCCGGGGCCAAGGACTCAGACTCAGGACAGGCTTCTGAAGAAGATGAGGAGATTGTGCAGGAAAAGACAAAATCACTCAAAAAAGCTGCAGGAAAGCAGCTTAATGGTAGGTTCCTACTCCCTACATCTAAAGTCTGGTGTTTAAAGATACTGCAAACCTTATGTGCATACGTGAACATCCATACTGAATGCTATGTTGCCACGTTGAATACCTCAAGGTCACTCATTCATCACAACCTGTGCTGACACCAAGCTGTCATCGTTGCGCGTCTGTGGCCGACAATCGGACATGATTTTGGCATTGTTTTTTTTTGCCAGTATTGCCATACTGTCTGAATGGGAAACGTTTTTATTTTATTAGGACTCAGAATTTCCTTGGAACTCAACATTTCCCTGGGACCCATTCAAATGACCACTCATGGGTCCTGGAACCCACTGACTACATTGAAAACCTAACTGCTACTGCTTAGATGTGGGGTTATTTTGTTGCATTGGAGTTGCTGAGATTAGATATACCCTGATACGGACAACTGACACCTCCTGGTATGGAGAGCTAGTTCCTCTTACGTAGGCACAGAACAGTGCCATTAGCTGACAGTTGGCTCAGTCTTTGTGGTGTGTTCAGCGCACCATTTTTAGAGGAGGTGACAATGTGATCTGATCAGTTAGTTCTTGCAAGTTGGCTTGGTTCAGGTTGTCAGGATCTTTAGAATTCAGCTGCTTTATACCATTACCTGTGATTTGCTGTTAGCCTATTGCGCATAATATCTTCTTTACTCAGGACGATTACTGAAATACTGTTGGATATTGTTTTGGGTTTAGGCACTAACCCAGATGAGGATGAGGAGGATGACCTTGATGATGAGGAGGATGACCTTCACCTGGAGGAGGATTCTGATACAGAGATACCTGATGAAGAGGAGGATATCGGACCTATACTTCAGGTGAATAACACCTCTTGAGGATGATATACATCATTGCTGTTTTAATTTTTAGTTTTTTTTTACTGAAAGCTCTGAATTCACATCCCTTATCGTGAATGTATTTTACCTTAAGTCTCTTATCAGTAAAAGCAGAAGTACAATATGAGCAAAAAACTATTCAGTAGGAAATCTTTAATTCTGGTTGAATTTACGTTTATCCAATATGATGGATGGATGCTTACACTATATTCTGCTGTTTGTGTTTTGTAGTTTGACTATACTGGATTGGCAGACAAGCTTTTTCAGCTTGCCAGCCGAAGCAACACACGCAGCTACAACAGACAGACACTCTACAAAATCATCAAAATGTGAGTAGATAAGATTTGCCTTATTAACACTTAAAGACTGGTGACAAATTTAAAGAAAAACCTGAATAACCAGGTGCAGAAACATAATTAATGCAGATGCTAACATACAGGTTATAAGCAATTAACATCCTGACATGTCTTGTGTCACATATAAATAGTTAGCAGGCCCGGTTGACGGTTGGTCAATTTTGGTTCAAGATGGAATATCTTAAGCGACTATGAAAAAGAGTTCATTAGACTGCTCTTTCAGAATTGTTTAAAGCGACATCTGCATTTGGAAACCCATCAGTAAATTGTAATAAATTGTCCACATAACTCGGATATATAATGAAAGAATTGTTGAATTTCATCTTTTAGCTGTCACTTTCACTTTTACAGATATGATTATCTAGAGACAATTCAACTTTTAGACGTAGTTATAGAGACGTATCCCCAAATGTCCACTGTAATGCCTCACTTACTGGATGTCTCGTTTCACGGACCTGAAGAATCGCGAAGGTTTTGTTTCAAAACTACATAATTAGTGTGGTTGCTATAGGCAACACGTTATTGTGTGGCTCCGTGATGACCATCTTATTTGCTGCGCTGGGTCACATGCAGTATTCACCAGCTCAACAATCCTGATCAATACAATATGTAGTCTTTGATAATACTCTAGCTGATTTCTCTTCTCTCCTTCCTGTCTCCCTCACGCTGCTTTTCTTGTATCCTTCATCCCAGGTTGCGTGATCTCAGCGAAGGTATGAACCCTTGATGATTCTTCACCATTTAATCACACGGCTGCTTTGATATCCATCTGAGTTTGGTGTCTGTCACAGTCCTTTCTGTGTGTCAACATGTTTCCATTTGTGTGTGTGCCTCTCTCAGGTGTCTTCCCGCAGGATGAGTACCCAGATGAAGTGTCTACAGATGAGGACGATGACATGTTTGGCAGCAGGATAAGAGTGAAGAAGGTGAAAAGGAGAAAGGGAGAGGAGGTAGAGGACACCAGAGGACCTCCAGCCAAGAAAGCAAAAGGTATGAGATGACTGAGTACACTTCTCATTCAGATGAAAGCTTTATGAGATTAATATAATGTTCAGTTGTGTTCATGTTTGACAATGTTCAGTTGTGTTCATGTTTGACAGTTACATCAAGAACAGGAAGTTATTGCTTGCATGTCCTACAGATTGGGCATGCAAATTTGTATTAAAATAAACAAGTATCCATGGCCCATTAGAGATTAGGGCACGCACCGTACCACATGGTCTTTAATGCCTGACAGTGAGTGCCTGGTTTGATTCCCAGCCAGGCAGATCATTGGCTTGCATGTCACTCTACTCTTGATCCGTGTTTCCTATCTCTCTCCACTGTGACAAATTAATTATTATTGTTAAAGTATGGTATTCATCAAACCATAAATGTTTGCAAAGAATATTGTGTATAGACGGATTTCCCAGAACGGCAACCATAACGTGTGTGTGTTCTGGAAAAAGGTCTATACTTCTACAGTATGTTAACTTCTGTTAAGAATGCATGCCAAGGTATCGCTCAAGTGTTTAATAATGCATTTGCAAGAGTTGAGTGTAACAGGGTCTTCACTTTTTTTAAACTAGGGAAGGAAAAGGAAGCGGCAGAAGCCGATGAACCAAACCAAGACTCTACAAAAGATGACGGGGAACCAGCAGCAGACTCAACTACCACTAAAAGGAAGAAGAAGAAAAGGAAGAGGAAGGCAGGGAAGACAAAAAGTGTAGGTGGACAGGAGACTGCAGAGACGGAAGCAATCAACACAGAGACGGAAGCACTGGCTGCACTGTCACCTCCAGCAGACTCTGCCACAGACGGACAGAAAGAAGCGGTGATGGAAACCTCCATCTCTGTCCTGGTTGAGAAGCCCTCGTCTGTGACAGTCACAGATGAGGCTACACCCATGGAGACAGAGGGTGAATCTGAAATTCTCCTGCCTTTGGAAGTAAAGGCAAATACTGAATCGTCAGTTATGGTGACAGAGGAGCCCAAACAAAAAAAGAAGAAAGCAAGGAAGACAAAAAGTGTAGGTGGAGCAGAGACTGCAGACACGAAAACAATAGACACAGACACGGAAGCACCGGCTGCGCTGTCACCCCCAGCCGATTCTGCCACAGACGTAGAGAAAGAAGCACTGATAGAAACCTCCATCTCAGTCCTGGGGGGGAAGCCCTCGTCTGTGAATGTCACAGATGAGGCTACACCCACGGAAACGGAGGGCGAAGCAGACATTCTCATGCCCTTGGAAGTAAAGTCAAAGAACGAATCTTCAGTTATGGTGATGGAAGGACCCAACGAGCCAGAGCCGCAGGCACCTAAAGACAAGTCAGAGGATCATGAAGAAGCGGCTACACCCACAGTGATGGAGGGTGAATCAGAAACCCCCTTGCCCTTGGAAGAAAAAGCAACATCGGTTACAGCAACGGAGGAACCCAGCCAACCAGAGCTGCAGGCAACTGAGGACCAATCAGAGACGCTGCCCAAGAAAAAGGGCAAGAGAAAGAAGTCAACTGTGACCTCTGTGGACCCCAAGCCCAGTGAGTTGGCAGGGGATACATCTTCTACCCTTACCCAGGATACCGTAAGGGGGACCGAACAGCCAGAGATCACCCTGGAGACTGACACTACCACCCCAGCCAAGAAAAAAAAGAAAGCTGAGAAGAAAGTGGAAGAGGCTGTAGGTGAAGTACCGGTGGAGGGAGAAAGTACGGAGATCTCGTTAGTTAGTTGTGAGGCATCAGCTGGCGAGACCACAGAGACCACCATCACTTCAGTGGCAGATACCACAACCCCAGACGAGACCCCTGTCACCTCAGTGGCAGATACCACGACCCCAGGTAAGAAGAGGACCCGCAAGAAGAGCCTCAAGGTTGAAGAGAAGGCAGAGGAGGTCGAGGTACAGGTGGAAGGCGAAGGTGCCGCGGCTGCCATCAAATCGGGTAATTGTGACAGTTCAACAGAAGATGCTGCGACACCACCGATAAAGACCAAGGGCAAGCGGGGAGCAAAGATGACACCGGAAGAAGAAACATCTGAACCGGCACCTGTTGTTTCTGAGGCATCGACGGACGACATCATGACCACTTCACTAACGGATGCAACAACTCCAGCTAAGAAGAAGAAAAATAAGAAGAGCCTCAAGGTCGAAGAGAAGGCAGAGGAGGCTGTTGAGGTTGGAAATACAGCAGCGGAGATTGTACCAGTTATTTGTGAAGCCTCAACAGAAGATGCCACCACAACAACCCCACTAAAGATGAAAAAGAAGCAAGAAGTAAAGACACAGGAAGAGGAGTCGGAACAAGCACCTGTTATTTCGGAGGCATCACCAGATCTGACCACTGCACCGACGGATACAACGACTCCAGCTAAGAAGAAGAAAATTAAGAAGAGCCTCAAGGTCGAGGAGAAAGCAGAAGTGGCTGAGAGCCAAGCACAGGTTGAGGGAGAAAATGCAACCGCTGAGATTATACCAATTGAGGCCTCAACAGAAGATGTCACCATCATCTCAGTGGAAGATGGCACTACAACACCGGCTAAGAAGAAGAGAAATAAGAAGAGCCCAGCTGAGCTGATGCCAATTGTGTGTGAGGCATCAACAGAAGATGTCACCATCATCTCAGTCGAAGATGCCACTACAACACCGGCTAAGAAGAAGAAAAATAAGAAGAGCCCAGCTGAGATGATGCCAGTTGTGTGTGAGGCATCAACAGAAGATGTCACCATCATCTCAGTCGAAGATGCCACTACAACACCGGCTAAGAAGAAGAAAAATAAGAAGAGCCCAGCTGAGATGATGCCAGTTGTGTGTGAGGCATCAGCAGAAGATGTCACCATCATCTCAGTGTGTGAGGCATCAACAGAAGATGTCACCATCATCTCAGTGGAAGATACTACAACCCCTAAGAAAAAGAAGAAAAGGAAGAGCCTCAGGGTGGCTCAAGAGGCTGAGAGTGAAGCTCAGATCGAAGTTGAGGGAGAAACAACGGAAGCTGAGATCACACCAGTTGGATCCGAAGCACCAACAGAAGATGCCTCAACATTGCTGCTAAAGAAGACCAAGAAAAAAAAGGGCAAGCAGGACGTTAAGATGACACAGGAGGAGGGTCCGACACAGGAGAGTGTTGCGGTCGAAACTCCACCTGCCGAAGAGCTCCCCACCGTCACCAGCATCATGACGCCAGTGAAGAAGAAGAAGAAACAAAAGGCAGCAAAGACTGAAGAGCCATTGGAGGAGGCAGCAACAGTTGGAGAAACGGCACAGGAAGTAGAAGCACCGATGGAGATCACCATGACAACGCCAGTCCTGAAGAAGAAAAAGAAACAGAAGGCAGCGGATGTCAGTGAGGTCAAAGAGCAAAGTGATGCAGATGAGCCACCGGCTTCTGAAGTGCTCTCTTCCTCTGTGAAGAAAGGCCAGAAGAAGAATAAAAGGAAGATCCCAGTGGAGATCAAATTCGAGTCCGATGAGATGCAGGCAGAGCAAGATGCCATGATTGCGAAGAAGCCCAAGCTGAACAAAGTGAGTGTTTTTTTGCTGAATGGGGATCAGTCAAACAGTCAATTAAATAGTAGAAAGTACTGCCTCATGTCAGGGGTTTGAAAAAGACAGTATAGTGTCTCATTGTCCCTGCTGTCACCAGCTGCTGATTGTCGCAACCAGGAAATGGAAAGTTGTTAAGAGTGTCTGATCTTACCTGACTGAGCTGTTCTATTATACAGCCTTTAGTTAATATACAGGCATTACTGATTTTTTTTTTTTTTTAATCTGTTTTTGTAAATATATTGTAAAAGCACAGGTAGTTATCCCGGTTATTAATATTGTGATCGTGTATTTTGTCCACATTGCTCAGCCCTGTCCAAACTAGGTATTTAAGATCACTATTTGGCCGAGGAGACAAGCCTCACACCGGCTGACCTGCTCAAGAGTGTTATGTTTTGTTTCAGCTGGTGAAAGAGCAGTCTACTCCACTCAGTGTTAAAAAGCTCCAGAAGAAGAAGAAAACCACACCAGATTCAGACTTCATCCGTTTTCATAGCGACACCTTGCCCCCAACACCGCTCTTCTGTAAGACCAAGGGAAAGGGACGGCCCAGCACACCGCATCCTAGTAAAAAGGGACTGCCCAGCACACCGCATCCTAGTAAAATGGTATGAGAGTCTCATAATGAACACAAGTAAAAGTCAATTTTTTGTCGGCAGGGCTGAAGTGCCGATAATCATGATAAAACACGACCCTCTTGTGTAATATTGTTACCCTTAAGAAAAACACGTCAACTTCATTTCATTGTAATTAAGATATTCTATAGAAATCTTAAATTTTTTTAATGCCAGATTTTGCTACTGTCACTGAACTTTACATGTAAACTGCTAGCATAGCCGCTTACAAGTCATCGCCTATGGAAACGATAGTGGTGAGCCAGCAGCTATTTTGCGACCTGTACGGCTGATTTCTTTGTTTGATGAAACCCGTTCCATATCGCACATTATCATCACGGGTAGATGGCTATTTGAACCAATCAGATTGCTTCGTCGGAACTACCTGTATAGTTGATACTACTGGGTGACGCATGGGTGCTTATAAAATATGCATTACAGATCTGGGATTGGAATGCCTTTGAATAATTATACGATATACAATTAAGCATATTGTAATGTTATAACTGGTGTATCTATTAATTGAAACATTTTTCTTTCTTTCTTTTTGCCTCACAGAAAAATCAGACTCCCAAATCGGATTCAAAGAAGGTGACCTTCGGCCTCAAGAACAATAAAACAGCTGGTTAGTAAATGTATCTGTCAGTAGACTCTCTGGGCCCAGCTTAAAAAAATGGCACAGCCCAAATTTGGGTTGAACACATTATGCCTAAAATGACAACTTTTTTGTGTGTGTGAGACTATAGTACATGTCTGACTTTATCCCTTCATTCCATCCAGCTTTCAATTTCTTTGGTTTTTGTTACTGCAAGTATTAGTCTTTAACGGTGGAGCAGATACAATTGTACTATTACAACTTCTCTCCCATATCTTCATACTGTTTTCCTATCCGTCTCAGTGGTAAGACGATACAACAGAATATATTTGAAATGAACTGAGTTTAGTAGACCTGTGAATGTGAAGTGTAATTTACTGCCTTGACCTTGGAGAGTGTTAACCCATTTAGGCCTGAACACATTATGACGCAATATTTTATGCTTTAAATATAAAAAAATAGCAGATATACAAGCTCACAGCGCGGCACCGAGTGCCGCGCTGCGAGCTTGTAGATCTGCTATTTTTGAAAAAAACGTTTAAATTAGAATTTTGTCCCGATTCTATAAGTGTCTTTTGAATCCTTCTAAGATTTTTGGAAAAAAACCTATGTTTCTATGTCAGCAATCTGGCCAGCCATCGTCAAAGAAAAGGTTCTTTTCACTCAACTGGAGCTCAGTTAGTCTGTTCTTGAGAGACTACTATGTCAGTGGTTCTCAAACCTTTTCATGTGAAGGACCCCCAAAATGATATGTATTTGGCCACAGACCCCCATTCAAAATATTTAGTTCCAGGGACCACCCAGAAGCAAAATTTGAGTTACAAAAGTTCGCTTTGAAAATACATATATTCAAAGATTTGCACACATTTTCATGACTTTTTCAAAAATAGCAGATCTACAAGCTCGCAGCGCGGCACTCGGTGCCGCGCTGTGAGCTTGTATATCTGCTATTTTTCACTGGTTAAAGCAATCAATAATTCTAGGCCTAAATGGTCATGTGGTACCAATGTCCTCCTGACTTCCATGGGTTTCTCTTTGTCATGATGCAGAGTTTAGGAAGACCGATCGCAGCCTGCTACTGAGCCCTGAGGGGTTGTCGAGAGTGCCCTTTGACCCTGAGCAGAAGCCCAGGTGCGGAGTCTTGAAGAGTCCAGTTACATCACCCACTGTTAGCGTCAAGAAGACCCCCAAGGCCAAGAAATCTCTCATGACAACCCTCAAGAGGACACCTAAAGGACGCCCCACAGCAGCCGATTTCTTCTAAACTTGAGTGATGGACTGTGATCGTAGAATAATGATCCTCTTAAGGGCTATCCACACCCAAGCACCAAAAACTACGATTTTTCTTTTCTGTGACCAGCCACATTGATGTTGTAGTTGTAGTGAGGACTCTACCATCCACTCGAGTCGGGACAAATTTTCAAATATACTGTATTTATAATAATGCTTGGTGGGTGGCCCATTATTGTTCTCACACTTTATTGTGGACAGTAAATGTACAGTGTCAGAAAATATACATTATTTACTGGGAACATTTTGTTTTATCTGGTTTCCATGTTAATAAATAAGACTGTGGTTCACATTACCAGTCATTAATGCCATGTCTCAAGCTTCTTTATCGTCTGGATACTTAAACTTCTTATATTACTTTGCTGGCTTGCAGTGGTAGTTATCTACTGTAGCAAAGCTTACTGTTACTATAAAGCACCCATTATCAACTAATCGGTCCTTATACTAATTAGACCACTGTTTCCCAAACAGTGGGTTGGGATCCATTTGTGGGTCCCTTTTGTTTTCAATATTTCAAAGCATTTTAAAAAAATCCCAAAAAGCCAAGTCTTTCTAACCAATTATAAACTTTTTTTCAGTAAATTCACGAAACATTACATAAATTAGTTTAATTAGTGAAAATAGATCTACAAGCTCACAACGTAGATCTGCTATTTTCACTTGTTAGGGTCTCTGGCAAATGTCTGATTCTCTTTTGGGTCACAGGCGGTTTGGGAACCACTGCACTAGACGGCACAATTTCTTTCTAATCCGTCTTACTAGCAGGGTTCCCACGATCATGAAATTCCCGGAAATATTTTGACTTTTTTTCCAGTACTGGAAGATTTTTGAAATTGATTAAGGTTCATGGAAGGTCCTCGAAAAAATGTCTGATTTTGTTAACTCATTTACTGCCACCATAAATCGACTTTGAGGGTTCCCTGCCACGATTTTCTTACCTTTTGACGACGATCTGTTCACGGTGTGCACACTTTATATTTGCTACACTGCCTGTCTTTGGGCTTTGCACATACTGTAGGAGTAAGACTCATTATTGCGCTCGGCTGAATGATTGTTATAGTCCTGGAAATTGGGTTGAATATTCTGGAAGTTTTTGGAAACTACCTACCTACCCAATACCTAAATCGTGAGCTGTGGACCGCTCAGAAACCTGCCTACCAGTCACATCACCGACAGATTCCACGACAATGCGAACAGCCTCTTTCCTGGAAAGTTGCATTAATAAAAAAGATGTAATGAAGTTTGAAATCTTGTTTGAAATGACCAAACCTGCCTACCGAAGTGATTAGCAGCTGGTTTCTGAGCTGTCCACAGCCCACCAGTGTAGACAAATGTGTGACATCTTATGAGCATTATGGGGACACATGATATGAACATGAGTTGAAGTGGTCTTATAAATGTATTATTTATAATTTATTATATTAAAGTATTGGGCCATGTAGGGAATGCATTGATTAGTTTGCCTCCCACTCCATTTGGTTTGTTCCAGACCAATACGGAACGCTGTTAATTTATTCAGACAATTTAGGATCCCTCCAAATGTTTATAAAAAAAAGAAACTTCAGGTTTGTAATCTTTATTATACTGTACATAAAAAAATTGACATCCAAACCAAGTTCAATGAATCCAACAGTAAATATCAAATCTGTTTGGATTTATACATTCAATAGGTTTTACAGTGGACCTGTATGTTTAAACCATTGAATCTATCCTGTGGAGTCTGTTAGACTTGTCCGAAGCCTTCTCACGGTGGTTCTCCAGCTTTGCAATGCGGGAGCCAAACTGCATGGCCCTCTTGGGCAGTACAGCTGAATGACCAAGCCCCAGCTCCTTGGCTACTTGTCTCAGGAGAAGTTTCTCTCCAACACCCCGTGGCAGGGACAAATCAGCCTTCTCCCACACAGGCAGGGAGTTCAGGTAGCTTACAACTTCCTCATCCAGGTAGGGGAACCTAGAACGTAGACAAGAATATCAAATTACTTGTACTTGAATCCCTGATTAAAAGGAGCTGAAAGTAAGATTAGTCTGCAGATGTGTGTACAATGATCATTTATACACCATTAAGACTCCCTAATCGGGAGATAAGCAACCGTCATGTTGCATACACAAACTTTAGAAAGCAATCGTAGCCAATCAGGAGGGAATATGGGAAATGGGACATATCCATGTTGATGACATGACTTTAGAGATACTGTGTACCGCTTTGTGTGATTTTAGGCCAAAATCTGTAGGAACAGTGTTGCAAAATTTGTTTTGCTAAAATTGGCCTGATGGTGGCGCTAGAAGAGGGCCATGGGATGGAGGTTGTGGTTTGCCAGCCAAGGAGTGTGTGTGTGCAAAGTTTGGCATGGATAGGGGCAACGGTGCCGGAGATAAGAGTAGGGCAAAAGTGTGACGTGACGAACAGACAGACTGACAGCCAGTGGAGCTTACTTGTATTTGAATCCCTGATTAAAAGGAGCTGAAAGTAAGATTAGTCTGCAGATTTGTGTACAATGATCATTTATACATAATACTTATTTATGCAACGTAAAAAACTCAAATCATAAATCACATGACATTAAAACAAATACAGGGCTTGTTGGCTCTTGTGTTGTGCTCTACTGGTGGTTGCTGGTAACGTTGGTGTAATGGGCTTTCTTTAATAAGCAGCTGTACTTTAAATGTACTCGGGTGAAGAATATCAGCCTAAAAAGTGTAAAACTCTTACCTTGCTTCTTTTCCATGGTCTCCTATGACCCTGTCATCTCGGCCCAGATTCCTTGAAGAGATTCTGCCCAGCTCCATGGCCAGCTCTAGGATTAGTCCCTCGTGCCCAGACGTCTTAAATCGCACTCTGTGCCTGGAGTAACCTGCTAGCTGCTCATCTGCCCCAATGCCTGTTAAAATGACCTGTAATCATAAAACACAAAAACAAATGTATTTAATAATTGAAGAAATCATGTTGGGAGTTTTCCCATGTGATAGGAGATGCCTGCAAGAAAACTCTTCTAATTTAATAGCACAAGTGTTTGTTACATCAATTGCCAAATGCAAATTGGCAATTACTTTAGTTTGTGGGAAGTTGCACATTTGACAAGCGTACTTCACCTTCGCTGCTGAAGTGAAGGGCGTCTGGTAGTCGTTCTCCGTGATGACACCGGCCCCTCTGGCTGCAAACCACACAGCACAGCCAATGCTGTCGTCAAGCACCGTGTCCAATGGGTACACCAGGTGACAGATGCGCTCCTGACGCATTTTCTGAAGCTCCTCTTGAGAGATGTTGATTTCGACAAAATTCCACCGTCTCTCTGGATTTAGGTCCTTAAGTTCATTGAGACCGTCTCTTCCGGTAATCCTGTCTGGAACATCAAAGGGGCCACTGGAGATCCGAGCACACGCTGAGTCAGTTACATCGTCTGTGGGCTGCTTCTTTTGCTTCTTGGATTTCTTTGTGGACTCTTTCTGCACCTTTGGCTCCCGCAGTTTAAATGCCACATTGAGAAGGTCTATTGGTTGGTCAGCTGGTATGTGACGGTCAGCCAAAGCAGCCAGAATCATTGAGTCTATCCCCCCTGAGAACAATATAGCAATTGTGGCTTGCTTGTTAGCAGGAGATGAATTATCATTCGCCCCCAAGGGTAGAGAATGGACACGACGCCTTACTGCCTCACTCAGCAAATGGATAAGGCTGTTCACCTCCTTGCTCTTCTCTCTGCTTGCTAGCAATGCTTCCAGTTCCTCAACAGATGGATGTGAACTTGGAAGAACTTCTACCTCATCTAATGACTTGGGGACTGACGTGTTAAGCGGACAGACTGGGGAGGTGAGGACGAGGCCCGTTTGGTTCATCACCGCACTGCAGCTGCTGGGGAGACCCTCCAACTTTATTTCATGACAGGCAGGAGGGAGTTCCCTTCCTGCACAAGCCCAAGGATAGACCTCAACGGTCAGGTTGTGAGCGTCTGCAATCGCCTTTAGATCAATCCTATAAACGCCAGCCGCTGGGACCTCCTGCCACGTGGATTCGCTGGAACCGGAGGCGTGAGCTGCTACCGATGTCAGCGTCAGGGCATTCTCCTCGACGTCAAACCGCCAAAGCAGACTGCGCCTGCCAAAGAAATCTCTGCCAAACCAGAGGTACTCTCCGTGCTGTTGGTAGTAGATGAATGCCCAGGGTCCCTGTATGGTGGACAAGAGGGACACAATGTCCGAGGGACCGTTGCAGGCTGACAGTTGCTGATGGAGCACCTCGGTGTCATTCTCTTCTGGTCTCACTGGCAAGCCTCCAAAAACCTCCCCATTCCACAACAGCACGTCTCCTGTACCGCCTTGGACTGGCTGAGGGGTGAGGTGGCCCCTCATGTGAAGTACGTGGGCAGAGAAATGGCATTGATAAAAGGGGTCTGAGCCGGATTTAGAGACATCTCGACAGCAGTTGGGTCCTCTTCTTCTCAAGTGTTCATAAATCGTCTTGTCCGGCGGAAGCTGCTCAGTCGACAGCCTCAGCAAACAGAATATCCCACACATGGCTGCCGTGAAGGTCGCTCAGACGACTACATGTCCTGCAATTCCTTTTTCATGTTGTCCAGGTCCTCTGGAGATAGAGGATTTCATGCATTAATTAATGTTATAGGGTCAATTTTCAAAATATAAAGTCAGGAGGATCTTTCAAACTTACTTTTGCTTGAACCAAGTGTTTGTCCTCTGTCTGCCAGAAAGAATATGTTACTGTTACGCTGCTGGATGTAGACTTTCTGGGAAGGAAGAGACACCATAAAACGCATATGTAATAAACTTAAACCCCTCGTTCACTTTGTTACATTTCTTCGCATACTTCCCATTTAGGCTGGTTTAGAACATAAACTTTTTAATTAAAAATTAGAGTATTGTTCGCTAATTGCAAAAGTAGTGCCTCCAGTCTGCAGGTTTCCAGAATCGTTTAATAAGAAAATAAATAATATGCCGATATTCTTTGTTTATAATAATTACTTTCTAAAGAACATACTCACCCTGTTCTTCTTCAGATTGGAGAGCTCATCGACTAGGACTTTCTGCTCATTGATCTGCAGGGACAAAATCAAACACTCTTGAATCCAATCAGTTAATAACCCTTCATTTTGACATACTGGAAATAGATCTACAAGCATGTGAGCCGAGCATGTAGACATATACTTTTTGTGCACGTTTATGTAGCTGTAAGGTCCAAATGTGGAGAAAGCACTCTAAAACCAGGTTGAAGCAGACATCATGACAGTCATGTATATCTCTAATTTATGGAATTTCTTTGATTTATACATATTATATATATCTTTTGATAGATATATCTTTTGATTATTATATATATATATATATATATATATATTAATTCATGACATTTTTTATCTTTTTTGTGAAATATTAAAAACAAAATGTACGAAACCAAAAATTAAAGGGTCCATAAAAATGTGTCCGCGACCCACAAATGGGTCCCGACCCAGTGTTTGGGAACCAGTGGTTTAGAATGCTCATTCTTTGTGTTTCTTTCAGTATCATCCAGACATCCACACATCTACAAGGTAACGTTACGATTAAAAACTCACTCACAGACTCACTCGGAACTCATAAGTAAACAGTTTACTTATGTTTAATAGTTTACAGTAAAAACATTCGACATTAGCGTGAGAGTTGCGTAGCGCGTGTTTCTTTACCTGGTCGACATAAACCCGCATAAACCTCATCATATTACCTTTTTATTGAGTTCCTCCTTCTTGTGGGTATACTCAGGCTGTCCCTCATAACAGTTGTCGTCAGACATGCTCCTCCACAGACAGTTAATTCAATTGACATAAAAATGTAATTAAGCTCTTGTTGCACCGCAGCTTGCTAGCACTGTGCACTGTAAACATTGCACATCACATGGTTGACAACTAAAACACTTCCGGGTCAGCCCCTCAGCCCTCCCCCCATTTTATTTTTTATTTTTTGCTGCCCTCACCTGGTTAAATCAGGTCAGTTACATTTTCTTTATAAAGCACATTAAAATCAAGCAGCGTTGACCACAGTGCTGAGGAGAACCATGATGATGATTATTATTTTATCCCACGATTTTGTAACCCATTTTTCACCCAGTGCCAATTGCCTAAACTGTAATCCTGGCCTGGGCACTGCTCTCCCTCTGCCAACCTGGGGTCGGGAAGGCCTTGAACTGAACTCATGCTTCCTCACTCAGTGCATGAGGAGTCCGAGTGAGCAAGCTCCTTCTTATCACCTGACAGGGGGAAATTCACTGTTTGGACGTAGCACGTGGAAGGAACATGTTATTCCAACCAGTTGTTTTTTGTGAGGGTAGGCCCTACCTACCCTAGGGGACATGGGGAGAACATGCAAACTCCACACAGAAAGGCCCTTTCGCCAACCCCACCTCGGGTGTGGGCAACTGGGCGTTGATGACGCGGAGGAGAGAACATGCCCACAGCGTCCCCTGGCAGGAATCGAACCCAGGACCTTCTAGCTGTGACGAGGCAACATCGCTACCGACTGCGCCACCGTGCCCCCATAACCATATGATTAGTTAAGTCGAGCCGTTGGGTAAGTTGAACCTGGCCCATGTTTCAAGGAATTCAAAATCATATGCAATGTATGCCTATAATTTTGATTGATTGATTGATTGATTGATTGATTGATTGATTGATTGATTGATTGAATACTTTATTAGAAGTTTGCATAGGAAAAGGTGCAGGACAGTAGTTTACTGTTCACTGGTACAAGGTCAACTAAAGGGATAAACACCACAAGAAAGCTTTTGGTCTTGTTTAAATTGGTGTCCTTTTTTACTCATACTAATACAACATTAAATGACAGACAAATAAAACACAGTAGCCTACTATGCAAAAAATATCATCATAAAACAGTCGGAAAACGAAATAAAACATAAATGGTATTTAGGAAAAAGGTCAATAATGCCATGATGTGATGGTTTGAATTGTATTAGTGAATTAACTGTCTAAAGACAGATTTTATTGCGTCGGTTCCTTCCTGAAATAATGATTCCTGTGACTGAGGGGAAGGTGGTAGGTAGCCTCTATCACACATCAGGTATGTTAATGATGAAATGAAAGTCATACAGTAGCTCAGATTATTTGCTCAGATTCTGATTGTGGTCAAATGAGCATAAATCAGCACAATCGATGCAAAATACAGGCTATTTTTCTTTTTAAATTATAGTGTACACCACATGGCTTTAAAAAAAATACATAAGAGAGAAAATATTCTATGAATAGTGTGAACATGATCAACTTGACCACACATGGGGGTAACAACTGGGGGTTGTACCAAAGAAAACTGTGATCAATAAGTGTGTGAGCTACATACATACGTATCATTTAGAAATGAGTTTATCCCCTTGTGTAATCCTGATATCAGAAGGTGCGTGCGTGCATGCATGCATGGGTGGTATCACTCTGTATTTTGACAGTATTTGTTCAGGCAAGGGAAAGTGTTATTTATTTACTGCAAGCCGGTGACCCTATGGACATTAACTTGCAAGTGCTACTATCACCTTCACTGGCCTCACTATCTACACTAATGTATCTTTGAAAGTGTTTATTTTATTGCATTGATGTTTAACAGAGACTCAGGGGACAAGAAGAAATCAACAACTGGTAGAGAGAGAGAGAGAGAAAATATGCCCCGCCAATACCATGTGGATCTATCTGTCCAAATTCTTGGTCAAACACGTTCCTAGAACGGCAGTGTGTGCAATGCAACAGACAGACAAACACACATGTGTCCCTGACAGGCACGTGCACACATAGACATCAAAGGGGGCTTGAGCCCTGCCCTTTTAACAGTCTGTAAAAAGTGCCCTCTCCAGACCATGAATCCAGTTTTCACTATGGTGAAAGAAATGCAAATGCCCTCTTTCCATGCCATACCTGAAGGCAGCATTCAAGAGAATTGCCATTTACAAACTCTCCCGAACTTGAATGCAGCATCTTATGTTGAAATAATTGCCCTCTCTGTGTAGAAATCCATGCTGTATGCTATATCTCCAATAATGACTTTTTTATGCTTAGTTTAGTGTGGTAAGTATGAAAATAACTGACCTCCGCTAGCTGACCTCCGCTATTGGCCAGGTCCGCTATTTTTCGATATTTTCACCAAAAGGCCCTTTTAGAAATTTCAGCCCCTGCCTCTCTAACATTCTCTGCATGTCCCTGGTCCCTGAGGTCTCCTGTTGGCTTGCCGCCCAGTGACCTGTGGTGTCTCAGTATTGATCTGGAACAGCTGTAGCGATGTTTACCCACTGTAAGGGCTGTCATTTTGCTGCGGTGGCCGCTGGTCAGGTCGCTCCTGCCAGACAGTGACCTTTGATGTTTATCGTTCATCGGCTGAGTGAGAAAAGTAGGCAGGTGGCCTGCCGCACATCAGCATCTTGTGTGCTGTGGTCGAGACAGATATAAACCTGTGTGACAGTGTTGTGTTCTAAAAGTGACCTAAGGTGAAGATTAGCATCATTATTGTTTCTATCACTAGGTGGTAGGTGGGTTGACCGATTGCTCAAAGTTCTTTGTTGGAGATGTTGAGGGAACATTTTTCTAAAATATCAGATCCACAAGGTTGCAGCACATATCCCATGTAGGCCGACTATTAATTTAAAAAAATATATATATTATTATTTTTGATAAGTGGTTAATCTGACAGTAACCATTGCCAAAACTGTCTGCTCTATTTTGTTTCCCAGCAGGTGAGATCCAGGCCTATCTCTGCTTGTGTCCTCCTCGGTTGTGGTCGGTGTGTGTGTGTGTCACACGGATAAAGCTGTGGTGGTAAGTCATGTCTGTATTTTTGTCCTGGAAGTATAAATTTAGCCGACGTAAACAGACGTGTTGTTCTAAAAAGGATCCCATTGGGAAGGCATACCTCGGGATCACGTGGCTGCAAAAATGACAACACGGGTCTGACCACTGATGACAGTTTCCCCGCGGCCAGCCTGACACACCAGCCCGCTAATAGGGCCGCAGGTAATCTGTTTTTACCTCCTCAATGGGTGCAGACTTTCAAACAGCCCAGTGTTCACTGTAATCCTTGAATAGGTGACAATGGGCTGGGGATATCTATTGTTATCCCAAGGCTCAAAATATTTGCACATCAACAAAGTTACTTGTCGGGGTCTGTCACTGTGTGCTGGCTCATTTCCTTGAACAACGGGACTGTTCCTAGCTTGTGGTCGAAAAGAATCCACCCATGTGTTCGGTGACCAGGCGTCAAAAGAAGGTAATCGGATTCACCTTTTGTTTTTATGTACAGAATGAATGTTGTCAGGAACCTTTTTTTAGGGCCAAACAAGCAACATGGATTTGGAATGCAGAGAAAAAAAATAACACATTTCAGGACTGTGAATTCACTCCTATTGTGTTAAAGGATTACATTATAACTACGTAATACAGCGTGTAAATAGATGACACTGTAATCTATCACTGTTTGGTGATGCTGGTGGTCTTGGGTTACACGACCTGAAGATTGCATTTAAGGATTAGAATGATTATTAATGATTCAAGAATGACTCGTGCATGAATAATACTAATATTGCCATGCCAGAAATAAACATTTCCACACGTGTGTCGGGGAGGGGGTTAAAGAGATGGAAATATCCAACGTTTAACATGTCTTTTCAGAACTTATCAAAACATTTATTAATGAATAAATCTGTAGGGTAGAGTATGTTTGCAATATAACTGGGGTGGGTGTTTTTTGTCTCCCTGCTCTTCTAATGAAACTCTTAGATAATGTCATGTCTCACCGAGACAAAGGATCAGAGGATGAATTTTGACCTGATGGTCAAGATTAAAGGGATATTTCACTTTCAAAAAAACTTTTGGTAATGTTATCATCTAATCAGGCTTTTATGAATACCCTGAACAGTTTTTAATTAGCTTGATTGAATATTTAGATATTTGATGTAAATGTTACCAGGCCCTCCAGGCCCAGGGCCTCTCCCCACACACACCCATTGTAACTTCAAACTTAATTTTAACCATGATAGATTCATTAAAAACACCCATTATTTTTTTCTGGTTACTCATACTACCCTCCTAATATGTGAGCAGGCCGTGTTTTTTCGATAACTTTTTTCATTTATTTTTTACAATATGTTTTTTGTATTTCATTTTTTCCATTTTCCCAAATAATTATTAAAAATAAATGAAAAAGGTTATCGAAAAAACACTGCCTGCTCACGTATTAGGAGGTTAGTATGAGTCACCAGAAAAAATAATGGGTGTTTTTAATGAATCTATCATGGTTAAAATGAAGTTTGAAGTTACAATGGGTGTGTATGTGGAGAGAGGACCTTCCACTGCTCCCTGTTGAAAGTGGAAGGACCCTTTTAAATTCATCCCCCGAGCAAGCAGGCTGGCTCTATTAGCTCAGAAGAGGAGAGTTACATAGTGCTGCTTTAACTTTTATTCAACTGAAAAATTATTTATGATTACAGTGATCTCAAATATATCAAGGATAACTCACGAACAGGAATTAAACCTTCAGATTGTATTGTATTGTATCTATTGAAGTATTGGACAGTCTCTGTAACCAGTAGGCTAACTTTCCACCCGTAATGTATCTCTCAGTGTTTCACTTCATGTTGCAAAGCCAACTATTGTTTGAGAGTTGTGCAATGTTAATGTTGTAAATCCTTTGAAAACCCAAGCCTTAATCCAAATATGTGCAAAAGAAAAGGCTAGACTTGCCACTGAACACCAAAAGATGGGACATAAGACATTTTTCACCAAATAATTAATACAAAAATAACTTTTATTCAATAGCACGAAGTCTAGTGACATGTCTAGTGAGTTGTGCATGGTTTGTTTATGTTGTAAATATTATAAATAAAACAAACATTTAGCAAAAACACCACTTTCTGTCTAGGTATTGACCTTTAAGAGTCTGAAGGCCTGTAAGTATAATCAACATTGAAAAACATTCTTTGCACTTTGATTAGCGTAAAAGTATTATCTATAATGAATGTTTGTGACAACAAGCAGGCATGAGCAGGCTCTGTTTCAACATGTCCTCTTAGACCTCATTCAATATCCTGATGGATAGGCCTACAAAGCGATGTTGGTCTGTGTGCATGCGTGCGTGTGCATCTGTTTACACTGCATGCGTGTGTGTGTGTGTGTGTGTGTGTGTGTGTGTGTGTGTGTGTGTGTGTGTGTGTGTGTGTGTGTGTGTGTGTGTGTGTGTGTGTGTGTGTGTGTGTGTGTGTGTGTGTGTGCGTGTGTGTGCGTGTGCGTGTGGGTGTGGAACTTGTTAGGTAACATTGTGATTCTCCAGCCCATGCTTATTGTATTGATGTAGTAAGAGCATCTTCTAAATGCCTAAACTGTCAACTGTAAACTGTAACTGTTGTGAAACAGCAACTATGGGCAAGAGGAATGATCAGCTTTCATTAGAGTAGCCAAGTAACTGCTTGATCCCCTGTTGGCTGGTAAATAGTCCCACATCAGATCCTAATATGAGTTAAGTTAACTCTGAGAGTGTACAAACGAAACCAAATGGACATGCAGGAGTGTAGGGGTCCATTTGGTTACATTTGTACGGTTACACCCCACCACTCCGACATGTCTCCTTTCCGACATGTCTCCATTCCGACACTAACCCTACAGTATCTCTAACACTTAACCCCTATGGAAGTGTCGCCACTCCGACAATAAGAAGTCAATTTCGGAGTGGCGACATGTCGGAATGGAGAGCGACACCCCATTTGTACACAGAGTTACAAATGGATAAATGAACACTGAGGATTTTACTGTGTAAAACCATGACTTTTAAACAATGTCTGAATGTTGAATATTCTTCCACTGTCCAGGTGCCAACGGAACTATCACATATAATAAATATAAAAATAAACAAACAAATAAATAGATAGATATACATTAAATCAAATAGATATAAACTATCTATTTGATTTATTGCATAATCCATGGCTGCTCCACTGTTGTTCAATTACTGCTACATTATCATTTGAACACAATAATTAGTGTTGTCTTACTATGCTTTCAGCTCCCCATTTGTCTATGCTGTGTGTATAGGCCTACATACCGTACTTTTTATTTGTTGTGTAAGTCAGTTGTTGAGGTCTGCATTGTTGAAAGCATACAAGTATTCCATTCCACTACCTACTGCAATGGTTGCATTTGACAAATAGACTTGAACTTGGAACATAAAAATGTAGGCTACAGTCATGTATGCTGCTGAGCATGCATGCTGCTAGAGAATATAAATAGAGAGGAACCAAAAACATCTTCTTTTCTCTCAAATCCATTTACAAAAGGAAAAGGGAGTCATTTTGATAGACAATAAAGCCCACTGGACTGGATCTGGATTAAATCAAGGTCTGAATAGCCTGCCAGGAATATTGAGCAACAATGTAGCACTGCATCATCATGTAAACAACAAAGAACTGCGAAGCAGGGCTAAGATTTGGTGCCTCTTTACTCACAAGAATTCTAAACCCCATACCATCAATCTCAACATCGTAAGCCTCTTCTAAGCTATGTAGGTTACCTGTATATGCCATCATAATGTGAAGATTGAAGAGAAATATATCAGTGACCCAATGTTTGTTGTTACTTCTCACGGATGTAAGCCAAAGGACGCTCATGCACATAACTTGTAATTAGGGCTGATGAGTGATGATTCCCGTCTGTTGACATAGATGGACAAATGCAAGTCATCGGCATGTGTGCTTGTAAAATCTTTGTTCACTTCAAAGCCGGATTGTATGTGGGTGTGTACACAGCACACAGAGCCACACCTTTTGTTGGTGAATCCATGGTCAAGGACAGCTCATATTTATTGCTGAAAATAAATTGTTCACGTTTCATTTTGATGGCTGCTTTGTTGCTACTGTATGTCATCATGTCAGTTACAGTTTGGTTAATAATCAACTTTTAGCGAGCGCCATATATTTTTACAACATTGTTTATGTAGGCTATAGACCTACTTCTCAGAAACCTATAGTCAAAGGATGGAAAACAATGCCACAAATTAATACAACTACAACTACATAACTACATAAGATCACATAAATCTCCTCGCCACAACCACAGCAAGATAAACATCACTAACACTTGAATTGAACCGCTCCCATGTAGCAAAAGTCTATAATTTCAACGCCTTAAGTAAACACACATCTACAGGTAAATACAGCATTAGAGCAGAATATAAACTAGTAAGACGCCTCTGGGCGATTTAGGGCGAGGTCTGGCCAATTCTTGGCCATCTGGCCAGTGATGTATATCGGACCAGTTATCCATATATGGAGAGCCATGTACTGTATATAGTACAAACCATTTATGTCCATACATGTAGATTCCTGTCTGAACCAGCCGCACAGATATGGGCTGTCTTCCTTCATATATGAGTATTCACATGAAGTCCTGTTAGATAAGGGCTTAATATTGATGACATCAGGGATCTCCATATATGGGCATAAAAGGGATTCTGTTAGAGTGGTTCCCATGACATCACAACATACAATATATTTTATGGAGATCCCTATCTGAACCAGCCACACAGATATGGCCATCTGGCCAGTGATATATATCGATGACATCAGGGATCTTCATATACTGTATAGGCATAAAAGGGATTCTGGGGGAATACCCATAAATGGACATTTACATAGTGATGTCACCTGTGATATCACCTGTGATGTCAGTGATGGGTCAAGGGAACCAACCCGTAGACTGTAGAAATGTGTACACACACAGAGACAAGCTGTGACATTTCTCATGGTAAACTGGCAATAATGGATGCATAAGGGGAATCACATATCTTGTTGGGCCTAATGTTCCATCATTGTTATCATTATTCTATTTGACAAGCACGCTCATGTACAGTAATGTAAACACATGGGTTTGATAGCAGGCTTAGCGGCACTCTTCACAGCATAATCTAGTAGAGCCAACCTCCAAAGGAGAGATGACATGGGCCATTTCTCACAACCAAGAATGCAAAGAATGGACCTGTGAAGATTATTCTCATCGATTTAACTGTTCTCTCAAGTTCATGAGACCAGAGACTGCATCTTTCTTTTCTGAGACTAGTCTCGTGTTGCCAGACGATCAGAGATTTCCGCCACCGATACATATGTGGACTTCCAAAGAATCCTAGAACAGAGAAGGTCCGCTAAACTAGTGTTTCTCAAACTTTCAAATGTCAAGGTCTTCCCCTTAACTCTGACAGTGTACAAATGGAACCAAATGGACCCGAACGGGTCCATTTGGTTCCATTTGTACACTGTCAGAGTTACAGACTTGATATGGGTCAATTTAAACCCCCATAAAGGAACCCACAGAGTCCCTAGAATCCACTTTGAGAACCATTGCGCTAAACAAACCTACCCCCAGTGCGTTGGAAACCAGCGACATCACTGCCTCAGTATATGAAGGACCACCCTTAAGACTTTGGATTGGTTCTGCAATGCAGTTATCTTTTTTTTTTTAACTCTCCAATTGTTTCCTCACAGTTTTAGCAACAAAGGCAGGTAGATTGTCAGTGGTCTCTAGTTGAGCAAAGACTCAAAGATTCTAGTTTGCTGCTCTAAATCAGCCGTTTCAATCAAATTGTCAGCTTACGGTATAAATCAATTCATGAAATTAATGATAAACTGTCACTACTACTCCATCGGTCATGTCATTCCAGTTCTTTAGTTAACAGAAAATACATTCTCAGGATAACAATTCATCCAATCAGGAGAGAGTACTCATACAGGATGCAGGATAAACAAGATACATTGGAAGTGATTAAATAAAACAAAAACAGGCAGTATTGGAACGGGAATGCTATAAAATGTAAACTGATCTTGATTGGATGAAATTGGTATCCCATCTGAAAATGTATAGTATATAGCTTTTCTTTTGAGTTTTAATAAAAAAATTGCACTTTCGTAGTATTGGCTCATATTATAGTATATTAGAGTATATGACAGAAGTCTAGGCAAACATGTAAATAAATGTTTTAGTAACAAATCAAATGAAAACCAATGCAATCCAGCTGGTGGCCTTGATAGCCATGATGAATGCTCGTGAATGAATGGATGCAAGTGAATTGGGTCCTGTGTGTGTGTGTGTGTGTGTGTGTGTGTGTGTGTGTGTGTGTGTGTGTGTGTGTGTGTGTGTGTCAATGTTATATATCATTGATATAAACCCTCATTCTTTCCACATTAAGATGGTCAACGGCAAGAACCAGGCCTCCTATGGTGCACCCTAGCCCTAGAATCATTATTATTATTATTATTACCTTGGCCCTGACCCTCCAGGGAAAGAACCAGGCTCTCTACATAATGGTGCACTGCTCACAGGTGCACCCTGGTCCCACGAATCGCGGTGTAACATCAGCTACCAACGTGATTTCCCCTATGGTTCCCCCCGATGCGCACAGCGCACAAGCACACCCATAATGTCTGTAAACACAGAACCTGTCTATTAACTAAGTGTCTGAAAACAGTTGAATTATTGTCACTTTGAGGCTAAGATCCTCCCCTCCTTCCTTTACAAATAGATCCCATCCCATCCTTTCAGTCTATCAGTCTATGGTCCCATATACTGATTACTGATCCTCATTTTGATTGATTGATTGATTGATTGATTGATTGATTGATTGATTGATTGAATACTTTATTAGAAGTTTGAATAGGAAAAAGTACTGGACTGTACAGTTGATGATTCAAGGTCAACTGAAATTATTTAAACCACAAGAAAGCTTTTAGGCTTGTTTAAATTGAGGCAATTCTTTTCCTCAATTCATACAACATTAAAACACAGTACCTTTATGCAAAAAATATCATCATAAGACAGTCGGAATAAATAAATACAAATAAAATAGCTAAATGGTATCATCCCATCCATTCAGTCTGCTTGCACAGCCATCAGGGGTTCTTGCAGTGGTGGAAAGTAACTAAGTACATTTACTTAAGTACTTACAGTTCTGAGGTATTGGTACTTTACTTGAGTATTTCCGGTTTTCAGTACTTTTACTTCTACTCCACTACATCTCAGATCCAAATATTGTACTTTTACTGCACTACAATTTTTTTTTACTTTTAGTACTTTAAACAATTTCATGCCAATACCTTTGTACTTTTACAAGAGTACATTTTGAATTCTGGACTTCTACTTCTACAATGCAGTATTGATACTTTTACTTGAGTAGAAAATGTGAGTACTTTTTCCACCACTGGTTTCTTTCTTGTTTACAAACAGTGCACAGTGGGTGCGCGTGCGCAGCAAGGGGCGGGGCCTCCTCTGCTCCATGGTTATAACATGGGAGCTGGGTAAACAGACAGCATTGCAGCAGCGGTCCATCTGAGGAGGATAGGTTTCCCTTTTTATCGCCTATTTCTAGCCTTTTGGACACAAAAAAACAACATTTCTTTCCAACTTCAGCTACAGTGATAGCTAAGTTTGGAGGGGAGGAATAGGGTAGATCAGTCGTTGCCTAGCTTTGTAGATCATTAATCGCATCCATTAAGCATTAATAATAGCCTTCATAAAAGGAGGAGAGAAAAAAACAACAAGCCCAGTATTGACCTATATATTTCCGATTAAATTGCAATGGATAACGCGGGACCTAAGAAGAGTTGTTGTGGTAGGTCGTCGCCTTTCATTCATGGAATGTCACGTTTTTTAGATCGTGTTTTTTTTTTGCACTTGGTTTATTTGTGTGTCCTGCAAAAACATGGGATATTATGGCGCTGATGATCTACTATATCGACTGTCTGGGATAGTGTTTGATTTCCTCCTGCGTTTCCTTTACAGAGTCCACCAGAGACTTCTTCACATCAGCAAAGTTCCTTATTTACATGGGACATGCACTATCGACATGGGTAAGTGAAATAATAGAATTAGACCTATCACAGTATCAATCGCATCCTATTGAGTTATTACAGAAAACAGAAAATTGTAATCATTGTCCATAATGCAACATGTCTTTTTTTGCTACTAGGTGTGTAAAATAATAGGCTTACATACAGAACATAATAATGTAATAACAGGCTACATTGTCATGACAGTGTAATGCCCTATGCCATATTTAACATGTTTTCCAAAAGGTAATTAATGTCCATTTCCACAAATAGGTTGCAAATAGCTCTCCACAACAATGTTAGGCTACCCTAGACAGAATGGGAAACTATATCAGTTTTTCCCTTGCCTTGTGTAACAACAATCCTTGAAAGCAGATATATGGCCTTTATAATTTATTATACAGCAGTAATGCCCGTTATCTAAAACGTGTCCAGTCCACGCACAATGTGTGCTGAGGCAGATAAACATATCAAACTGGACTAATTGAAAACCATATCATAACAATATATATTGTATTGTGTATTTCCAGGGCGACAGAATGTGGAACTTTGCCGTAGCTGTGTTTCTTGTGGAACTTTATGGCAACAGTCTTTTACTCACGGCTGTGTACGGCCTGGTGGTGGCCGGTTCCGTGCTGCTGCTGGGGGCCATCATTGGGGATTGGGTGGACAAAAACGCCAGGCTCAAAGGTAAGGCTTCATTTATTGTAAAATACTAGTGAACAAAAGGGACACCCATTCACTTTGTCTACACATACAATGGCCAAAGTTATGCCATAAGCCTCATAGCTTTTTAAAGACAGTCTCTTGTGGAATGCTTATCCAGAGGAATTTGCCATGGGTAGTATTAGATTAAGGGAGCAGAAAAGTGGGTCCAGCCATGCTGTTGGAAAGGCTCTAATGCAGTGGTTCTCAACCTGTGGCGAGGGACCCCCAGGGGGGGTCCCCAAATTATTTTGGGGGGGTCCCCAGATGATTTGATTAATTTCAAACACTGTTTTCTCACTCAATAGTAAAAGAAAAAGAACATGCCGTATAAGTGTATAGAGGCTATCTGCACATTTATAAAGTGACAATTAAAGGACTTTTAAATAATACCTTTGTAACATGTAACATTGTCCAAATTGTCAAATAGGCCTCGCATTACAAGGCGTTGTGAGTATGTAGATCTGCTATTTTCACAATAGAACCGTGTTATACAAATGTAATGCCTCTCTTCTCTTGGTGCTCATCAGGGTAGGGGGTCCCCAGTTAAAATATGATTATTTTGGGGGTCGCGGCCTGAAAAGGTTGAGAAACACTGCTCTAATGAACTCCCATAACCACACAGATATCTATTGTTTTTGGCCGATATTCCCTAATTCCTCCTGTCCCCCTGTTTTCACAGTGGCCCGGACATCACTGATTGTACAGAACTCCTGTGTCATTTTATGCGGAATCCTTCTCATGGTCGTTTTCCAGTACAAAGAGCAGCTTGACGCCATGTACAATGGATGGCTTCTGGTAAGATCCCTTCAGCACACGCCGCTGTTCTGTAATACGGTGGAAATTTGCTGTGAAAGGCGTTTAACTACTTTCCAACACTATATGTGCAACCCCCTTGACCCCAGGATGAATCGTTATATTAACCACTGCTGATATGATAAGTCCCACGTGAACGACCTTTATGACTGTGGAAACAGTCATTAAAGTTCAATTACTTTAATGATCCCAACACTCCTTGTATTGTTACAAATTATTTACCACAAGTAATATTCAAAAATATATTACTTGCACATGTACATGTATTCATATTCAACAAAAAATGGATTGGTTGAGTTATTGATCACTTATATTGATATATTTGATTTGATTTGAGCAAACATGACATTTAGTGGGGTTATTATGCATTTTTCCATCATGTCACAGAGCAAAGCCATCATATTTAAAATATATATATATATATATATTTTGGGGTATTTTCTGCCTTTATTATATAGAGTATTAGTGAAGATGGACAAGAAACAGGGAGAGAGAGATGGAGAGAGAGATGCTGTCAAGATCGCCAGGGACTCGAACCTATGATGAACTGTCAGGCTACACTATAGCCTATAGGTGCCCGGACCGCAAGGCCAGTGTAGAATACATGTGTCTACCCTTTATCAGGGAATACAAAGTGTTACAGAGTTCTGTCCTTGGTATCTAAGGGCCCTTCATGCTTGTTAAACCATGCAGACTCTCAAATCAAGAATCAAGAAAGGACTTAATTGTCACTTACTCATACAGGTACAAGCAGCAACATGTTGGTGGGATATATGTTCCACAGAGACGTTGCTAACACAAATGTACCGGATATAAAAAATACAACAACATAACACTATGAGTTAACAAAACAACTAGATTAATGTTGTTTTGAGACAGCTGCTTTCCAAAGCGATACCTTGCGGGGTTATCTGTAACAGAGAAACAAACTGTGAGTTGTTGAACTTCAGCATGACCCAACTCTTCACTTGTTCTCAGCGTGGAGTGAAAGGGGGTTCTTTGGCTATGTGAGCGACGGGGAGAGGAGGCTGGTATTTGAGTGTTTGTGGAGGTGGTGGTGGTGGTGGTGGTGGTGGGGGGGGGGGGGGGGTGAAACAGGAGATTGAGTGTCTCTTCCGTGGCGGTGCAGTCAGCAGGTCCTTCTAGGCTGAGAGAGAGAGAGAGAGAGAGAGAGAGAGAGAGAGAGAGAGAAATGACCTGGCCTGTTGATCCAGTTCCATTTGCTCTCCTGGCCAAAGCAGCTGTTCCATAATGTACACACAGAACAACAAACACGACAAGTGAGCCAGTTTGTTAAAACAGTCATGTTGGCCCTGTGGTTGTACAACATTGTTGTGTTGGTTGTTTCTAGACAAAATATGCTAAGCTTTCTGGCCGTGCACTAGTAGGTCTTTATCACTGAGGTCACATGTTGTGTGTTACACGAAGCGGTCATGGTGGACCACATTATCAACAACTGTTTTTTTTTTCTTTTCTTTTTTTTTCTTGAGAATGACATTGATTTATTTTTTTCATGGAATATCATTGCTTTCTTTTGACGTAGAAGGACAGTGATATATTTCATGTTTCTTAATGTATATCTACTACTGTGTCTTTTATATTTTGCACGAGCAAATATCTTTGCAATATCTTTGTTGGTTTTGATAGCTTCAAATCTCTCTGGCAGCATCTCAACCCGGGCACACTCATCAAATTAAAATGGAAATGCTTCCTGTGTTTTTTTTTTTTCAGACGACCTGCTATGTTATGGTCATCACCATAGCCAACATCGCTAACTTGGCGAGCACGGCTATGTCCATCACCATCCAGAGGGACTGGGTGGTGGTGGTTGCGGGACAGGATAGTAGCAAGTTGGCAGGTCAGTCACACACACACACACACACACACACTTTAATCGCTCATAATCGATTTAGGCCTCATGTGATTACTAGTCGTTAGTTCTGCTCAGTGGAACAAAGTCTGATGGAAGTTGAATTCCTCTGTTTTTTATTATGTATAACCCTGAGCTAAGGTTTTACTCTAACTGTTTAAAACCAGACACAAGATGTCTCTTGACAGGGGTTGAAATGACATGACTTTTCTTCATTAAACCTGTACAAACTGCTGGGTGACAAAACGCTCAATATACAAATTATACACTTTGAATTTCCAATGACTTCTGATCCATTGCATGACCCTTTTCTGAAGAAGACCCTCCACCTCATTCCATCGTCAAACAGACAGCTGTAACCAAATTCAAAGTGTATTTTGTCACTGCTGTGCTATACAGAAGCCTAGTACTGTATCTCCCTTGTCCAAAGGGGGATTCTCCCTTTGGAGCAGCATTAGATGTTTGGTTTCCCATATATATGGGACAGAGACCAGGGTTTGAATGGAGGTGGTTACCTCTGCGTTGCCTTATTTTGACCGCTTGCCCTCCCTTCCTTTGCACCTTTCCCCTCAAAACAGACATGAACGCCACGGTCCGGATCATCGACCAGCTGACCAACATCCTGGCGCCCATGCTGGTGGGCCAGATCATGTCCTTCGGCTCCCACTTTGTGGGCTGTGGCTTCATCGCCGGGTGGAACCTAGCGTCCATGTGCCTGGAGTATGCACTGCTGTGGAACGTCTACCAGAAGACCCCAGCGCTGGCTGTCAAGGCCGGTCAGAAGGAGCACAGCCAGGAGCTCAAACAGCTCAGCGCACAGAAAGGTAAGCAGGAGAACTATATAGGTCAGGGGTCTTCAACATTGGGGTCCGGGACCCCTAGGGGGTCCTCAGAGTTACTACAGGGGGTCCTCCAAATCTTTGTGTGACAGAATCCTTTTTTCTCCTTTGTTATATTAACCACTTTGGTTTGGTGTAGAGGGGAAAAAGAGAAGATTAATTACAGAGTGAAAGGTCAAGTTGATCGACTATTGACAGTTCAAGTGGTTAAATATCTGGAAACACAAATTGACATGAATCCAACATACACTGATAATTGTGCTGTCAAACGATGAAACTATATGGAATGGAACCTATGGTTGTGGGGGGTTCCCTGCTTCATCTCTAACTCAACTAAGTGGTCCTTGGCATGAAAACATTGAAGACCCCTGATATACGACACTGGTTCCCAAACGGTGGGTCGGGACCCATTTGTGGGTTGCAGACACATTTTTATGGGTCCCTTTGTTTTTGGTTTCCTACATTTTGTTTTTAAATTATCATTAATGTCTATGAAATTCCATAAATTAGAGCAGGCAGGTCCCAGGCAAACGTCTAATCTCTTTTGGGCCACAAGCTAAAAAGTGTGGGAACCACTGGTATACGATACCACCTCGCTTTATTACTGGTTTTGTTGCAGGATACATCTTTCAGCATTTTCCTTGAGCGAACTGGGGAAAAGTTTTTTTTAAAATCTATTATTCATTGGAGTGACAGTAGACTTTACACTGACACTGTGGAACAACATTTTTGGACCATGTTTTGTTGGCAGGCAAGAATGGTGAAGGTCAAGTTTGAAAAGGAGACTATGTTTTCAGAATAACAATCACGTCAGGAATCCTGCCACATATTATAAGGGCCTGCGGGATTATAAAACTCGCTCTACCTGAAAAGGACAGTGCAAACAGTAATACTAAGTAAACAACAATTGTGTCTTAATTCAGAGTTTTTGTTTGATTGATTGAATACTTTATTAGTCAGAAATGTTAAACGTCACGTGGTACAGTCAAGGCTAAAGGGATAGCAGACAAAAGTCCTGGGGACTTGTTTCTATTGTGGTCCCTCTCTAAACAGCTAAAACACCGATGCTAGATCAAATATCAACTGAGAACTGAGAATTCACGGCCTGGAAATACGAATCTATGATTAGCTGATGATAGAAGTTCACATGATGACAACAAGCCAACTCTTATCTGAGTTCACTGAGCGATTGACATTGGACTGCTGCCTTGTACGACGGACCAGAAACAAAACCTCACTGACCCCATCTCTCTCTCTCCCCCCCCCTCCCTTTTTTTCCCGCCCACCCTTTTGTAGAGTTGGAGAACGGCCAGAGTCCCGAGGAGTCGTTCCAGCCTCTGATGAATGAGAGCTCTGCGGTGGCCAAGGCCGAGTCTCCCAAGGAGATGAGCTGCTGCTACCAGGTGTCTGAGCCTCTGCGGACTCTAAAGTCCGGCTGGGTGGCCTACTACAACCAGTCCATCTTCTTCGCCGGCATGTCCCTGGCCTTCCTCTACATGACGGTGCTGGGCTTCGACTGCATCACCACCGGCTACGCGTACACGCAGGGCCTCAACGGCTCCATGCTCAGCCTGCTCATGGGCGCCTCCGCCATCACGGGCATCTGCGGCACCGTGGCGTTCACCTGGGTGCGCAAGAGGTGCGGGCTGATTCGCACGGGCTTCATCTCCGGCGTCGCCCAGCTGGTCTGCCTCATGCTGTGCGTGGTGTCCGTCTTCTCCCCCGGGAGCCCCTTCGACCTCAGCGTCTTTGACTTCTCGCACCTGATCTCCAAGCCCCTGCCCGACGCCGAGCACATCCTGAATGTGATGACCAGCACCAACGCCACTGTCACGGAGGTGGACCCCACACCGATGCCACTACTGCAGTCCTACATGTCTGTCATTCTGCTGTTTGCTGGGGTCATTGCTGCTAGAGTTGGTGAGTAATGTTACCGCTTACGGACGGCAAAGGCGAGCGCCTATAGAAACTGTCACAAGGTTAGGTTCCACATTAACCCACAGAAATGTGGTGAGTTGCAAAGTAAAGCAAAACATGTAATCCCGATGATCAAGAATGATTACCATAACACATTTCAACAGCAATAATACAGTATAATGAAATACAAGTCATGTTGTAGTTTGGCATAGAAAATTCGAAACTATTTTGTGCAGTTGGCAGATGACAAGACAATGCCTCCTTTATTGGTGTACCGCAGCCTCTATCATAAGCTTGTAAAAGGTACATTTTCTGACGATGACTTCCTAAAAGTGACCCAAACTAGAAAAGGTAGTCCATAGGTTGAAGTTTTCCTCTAGTCAGCGGCGTTAACAGGAAGGTCTCTCCGGATCTGAATGTCAAAGCAATATTGGCAACCTTTGACGCCAATAACATTGGCTGATAATTATCGACTGATTGCTGTGATGCTCCGGTTACAGTTGTTTTTATGTGGCAGTAAAAATACCATTAAAACAGTTGACTGTTGAACCCTCTTAACAAACGTCGACGTCGCTCTCACTTTCCGCTCTCCAGGTCTGTGGTCCTTTGACCTGACTGTGACCCAGCTCATCCAAGAGAATGTGATCGAATCGGAGCGTGGGGTGATCAACGGCGTCCAGAACTCCATGAACTACCTCCTGGACCTCCTGCACTTCATCATGGTGATTCTGGCCCCCAAACCGGAGACCTTCGGCCTCCTGGTGATCATCTCTGTCTCCTTCGTGGCCATGGGCCACCTCATGTACTTTAGGTTTGCGTTCAAGACCCTGGGCAACCGCCTCTTCCTCTGCTGCTCGTCGGAGCAGAAGGAGGAGGCGGTGGACAGCCCCTCACTTCCCACTGCCGCTGTGTAGCCGCCATTAAAGAGACTGTCCCACGGTACATATATATATCTCAGAAGCCTTCCCTCACACTTGCTCCTGCTCTGTCCATCTCACTAACATGCTTGCTTGCTATCCAGTCAGAAAACTAACGCCGATAATGTAAGCCACGTCTAATGGTGGAAACCTGCGTGAGCTGTTGTTGTAAGCTGTTGATGCAGGAGTAACCATTAGCAGAGCGAGGTGAGTAGGTTGCTTACTCGCCGTCAGAGAAAACTAACCCATTCTAGAATAGGTCGCAGCTTGGATAAGCTCTCGCTCTCTTACCCTGGTGCACAGGATAAGAGAGTTCAAAACTCAGCACCCTTCCGCCGTAGGCCTGCAGGCTACGGCCGATTGGTGGACCTCAGCCACGGTTTAAGAAACCTGGGGAAAAGGCACTGTAAAATAGATAATCTCCCCGAGGCCTTGATCTGGCTGTATGGTCTTTACATGGTGCTTCAGTTTAAGAAAGGGCAAAATGGGGAGAAATAGCACAGATATTTTAAGCATGCTTTGTGGCTCGAGTACAGAGGAACTGCGGATCTCATAAAGCAGATCATTCCTCTGTTTAGTGTTTTGACATCTAACTCGTATCTGGTTCTCAGTCATTATGTTGGTGCTGTAGCCTTTCCTTCTAGTCGCCATTTCTCCTCTTATAGTCAAGTGTTGCTTTTGACAGCTTAAGCAAATGATTGTAGCGTTGGTGGCTTCCTTCAGGGGGGTTTAATGCTCTTGCTCATTTAACCAAACGCAAAGCTGGGATCAAGGCTCTTTAATACATGGTTAAAAGGGTTATGCAAACTATTTATTCAGGAAATGGTGGGCTGTTGTTGTTGTTGTCGTTGTTTTTTTCTTTTCTTTTTTTTTATAAATGTATCATCAGTATTGTCTCGGTTGTGCCATAACAGACAGAAATGGAAAATCCTATGCATCCACATCATCCATAACGCTCTCAGCTCTCTTAAGTACCAAAGTGGAAGTCCTTATATGGCATGAAAGGAAGTGAGGGAAGACCAATTTATCTATATAAAGCATTCCAAATACACTTTTTTTATGTCGACGACTTGTGTGAGTTCTCTAAAGCCTAAAACAGCGACACTTTGTGCAGTTAGGCTTACCACTTTCGTAAACCCCATAGTGCACCTAAATATTTTCAACATACTGTTGATATTGTACATTGTTTCTTTTTACTAGTAGTTTACAATGTGACTGTTGTGTCGCCAATAGAGTTGTGTGTGTTTGAGTTCTAATCATGATTGTTGTTACACAGGCACTTTAAGAGATTGACATCTATCCATGAACCCACTAGATCAGATCATCAGGTATATTGTTAACGTTTTCCCCCCCTTGTTTTGCACACGGCTGAAATCCTGACCTCCGCTCTTGCACAATCGTCTCCCCTCCCAGTTTTAGGTTACCTTGCAGTCTATTCCAGACAGTTTAAAAACAAGGCACATGGCAAAAATGTTGGACTCCATGCTCTCACATGGGGGAAAAACTACCTTTTCCTGTGGATAACCTTGAATAGCCCCCGCCTCGCTCCCTGTGGCGGCCTCAAATACCCCATCTCCAGTTATACCGCCCAGTCAGCAATCCTTAAGCTGTCTCAGTTTACCACTTCTGCCTGCCAACAAACCCTAGACCGGTGCTTTTTTGCTCATCTAGTATTATTGGTGTTTATGCTGTACGTATCTTCCAACTTCTGTTGAAAGTACACGTGAAGTAAGAAATTGGAATAATGCCTAATTTTCTCTCCGTAGAGCGACGAGCTAAACGTCGACAAGAGGCACCGTTGTGCGAGTGTCTTATACAGATTAAGTGTTCTATTTTGAGCAAAACAGTATCCCACAAAGGCATGCGAGCAATCAAGAGCTTTGGCAGAAATGTTCATATTTGTCAAGTAAATGTTTCAGTATGGCTCCTGCAATTAAATCCTTTATCGCCGAGTTGTGTGTATATAGGCTGTAAAGTCTTTATAAGGTGTTATTATAACAGCCGGACATCGGCGTGCAGACTTCCTTCGTGTCTGTAAATAACTAAATCAACGTGAAGTAAATGGAGGCGAATCCTAAATATTTACAAAAGTAGCAGCACAAACTGACCTATAAACACCATTGCAGTGGTTTCTTAAGCCTTATACTCCAAACTTGCCTTGACAGCTGTTTTGTATGCGCACACACACACACACACACACACACACACACACACACACACACACACACACACGCACAGAGGTTCAGGTTAGGCTCCAAGGTCTAGGTTATTAGTCCACCACCGCACTCTTGAAAGCCCTTAGCCAGTCTGACTTTGATGGCGGGGAGCAAAAATATTAGGGTTGGAAACAGAGGCAGCCCAGAACAGATGTGGAGCACAGTAGGACCATTCATCTTTGCCCAGGTTTTCTGTTCAGCCTGCTGGGAGGTGGTGGTTGAGTCAGAGGTGTGGTGGAGGTGTCCTGCACAATTATGGTGTTCCACGGCACAATCTAGACTCGGCTCTCGTCCTAGGGCAGTGTTTCTCAAACTTTCACGTTTCAAGGTCTCCCCTTAACTATGGCAGTGTACAACGGGTTCATTTGGTTCCATTTGTACACTGCCAGAGTTACAGACTTGTATGGGTCAATTTAGACCCCCCTAAAGGAACCCACAGAGTCCCTGGAATCCACTTTGAGAACCACTGTTCTAGGGCTATGGCCTGGACAAAGCCACACATCTGTCATTTGTCAGAATGCCGATTCAGGAATATATTTCTATGTACATGGCCATATACTGTATGTAATATTAGCTATTCTTCCACCATTCAAACAAACTGCCAGTCAGTATAAACAGTGAAATACAGGTTTTGAAAATAATAACAAATATATACACACATAAACAGTATACCGGTATATACATCTTTTGTGTGCTGTTGTCGGATTATACTTTTCTTGTCTGGAACAATGTTTTCTTTTCTTTTTTACATTTGTTTTTATATACCTAGTGTTAACATTTTGTTTTTAATTGAGGTTTTCTTATCGATTTCTTTGTGAAATTGTTTTCTCTGCCTCCTGTATACAAAGCAATCCTCTTTCAATAGGCTTGTAATTTTGAGCGCAAAGATGCATATGTATCATGCTTATATAGATATCGCCAGTGTTATTGTATAATTAATTAGTTAAGTAGACAAAAACATAAAATCAGCGAATAATCAAAGCTTGTAGTACTGAAAGTAAATTAATTTTGTAACAATCGCACTCCATTGAAGATGAGGATGTTTATTATGGCTTGTATTGCATGAGGTCAATTCAATAAAGAAAACCATATCAACAGTCTGCTTCCCAAGATGTCTGATTGTAAATACATATTTTTGTCTATAAAGTGCAATAGACTAAATGATCCATTGTTTGTTTAATACAGTGTTTCTCAATATTTTTGGGGCAAGTGCCCCCTATCCAATAGCCAGGTCCCTTATCACCCCAACACCCAATTAAAAGCTTAATTGGTTAGTCAGTATCATGCCAGTGTCATGCCCCCCTTTAATAAACACTGCTTCCAGTTCCCTCCAAACTTCCCTGTACGCCCCCCTGGGGAGTCTGTAGCCCCATTTCCACTGTAGGGCCAACCCAGAACTAGAACCAGAACTTTCCAGAACCATGAACCTTCAAGAACCAGTGAAGTTCCGGGACCAAGTTCTGCTTACGTTTCCATATAACCAGAACTAACTGGGAAGGTCCCAAGAAAAAACTATGGGATCTCCCATAGGTTCCCAGAACTAAAGTTTAGTTCTACCTCAGGAGCAGGACCTACAAACGGTTCCAGGAACCTTGTCTGGAACCGGGCCGTACGCAATGGAAACAAAACCAGAACCAAAAACATAGGTTCAGGTTCCTGAAAGTTCTGGTTCCACCTTGCAGTGGAAAAGGGGCTTGTGTCGCCCCCGTTCAGAAACAGTAGTTTAATTTGTAGTGCTCAGCAATGTCTGGATTGTTAATTTAACACTGAAAGTGAAAACCTTTATCTGTAAGGGGCAGTTTTTATACTTACAGAGTTAAAATGAACACTGGATTTCTGTCTCAACAAAATGACAGGTGAGTGAACGGTCCCCCTCATTTGGAAGAAGGAATGTAAAGTCTGCAGAGAGGCACTCTTTGGGAAAAGCCTGATCTGAGGGTTGTGTCGCCAGCGCCCGAGGCCTAGCCCAGGGGCGTCAATTGGGTATGGCAAGGGTATGCAGCTGCCATACCCTCGGTCGAGGGGGGAAAATAAAAGTTACTTTTAAATATAAATCTGTGAATGTCTCTTTGTCTATCTGCGCTGGTTGTCTTGGTTATTGTTGTTAAATTACAATAAAATAACTACAAATGCAAAATTTAACAAAATGGTCACTTTAACAAGGTATTATAATTATATTCTCCACACTTGTATTCTCCCCAGCTTGACAAAATGGTATATTCCCAGCTTCCCAGGTTCCGCAGGTCAGCTGCACAGGTGCAATGCATTATTGTTAATTGTGGCACGTTTACTAACATGCCAAGTTTAGCTGCACTTGAAAACCAATCCAGGCTGCCATATCCAGCAGTTTCTTTTTTTTTTCAGACATTGTGAAAATAGCAGATCTACATGCTCACAATGCCTCGCAGCGCAAGGCATTGTGAGCAGATCTGCTATTTTCACAATAGAACCGTGTTATCCAAAATGTAATGCCTATTTTCCATGAGGACTCCCATCTTTAGTCATACCCTAGCTTTTGCTGAACTGACGCCACTGGCCTAGCCGCCTGCAAAGGGTCACATTCCACCCAGAGGGTTAGCTGGTAATTTTCCCCGGAATCCCTTTTTTCAACCAGCCATGAGTTAAACAGACTGACTCTAAGCTGAGCTGGGTGACCTGAACTTAGCTTGGTGAAAAGCCAAGGGTTTCTCTTGACTCAGGTGACAGAGGATTGTTGTAGTGATCCACAGAACTTGGCTCAGCCTTGTGGCTGTGAGGCACCACCTGACCTTCCAGGGAGACTCCTGACTAGATTTAGGTTCTGCATGAGCAAGGGGGGGGGGGAGAAGTGGGACTGAGTACTAGGGCCCAAGGTGGAGGGTCCTTCATTGTTTTATACTTTAGCTATTGAAAAATAGCACTGCTATTTTTGAAAAGTCGTGAAAATGTGTGCACATCTTTAAACATATGTATTTTTTACATTTGTCACTCAAATTCTGCTTCTGGGTGGTCCCTGGAACATCATATTTTGAGATGGGGGTCCGTGGCCAAATACATATAATTGTGGGGGTCCTTCACATGAAAAGGTTTGAGCACCACTGACATAGAGGGGTGATAGTGCATGCACAAATCCACTCTAGCCCAGGTGCTGGACAAACGGCAATACAAGAGAAGGATAGAGTCCGCAACACTGGTAATACTCAGCTCTGCTTTATTGCTTCAACGTTTCGATCCGTTTGGATCTTCTTCACCACTGACATAGAAACATAGGTTTTTCAAAAAACCTAAAGGGATTTGAAATATTCAAAGACTTGAAATTTACGTGACTTTTCAAAAATAGCAGATCTACAAGCTCGCAGCGTGGCACTCGGTGCCACGCTGTGAGCTTGTATATCTGCTATTTTTCAATAGTTAAAGCACAAAATAATACGTTTCCAGTTTAAATGGGTTAAACCCCCTCCCCCTATGAAGAACATTCATGGGGGAATCCTTGTACCCAAGGCCCAAAATTTGGTGCGACACCCCTGTGCATAAGCTTGGTGCTACTGTGCTCCTTCCTAACTTGTGAAAGGATTTAAACATTGACGATGCAGGGAGTGTCAGTGCAGTTCCCGTTGTGTGTCTACTCTGTACTCCTCAAAGATGGGACAGGATGGTCTGTAGAAGGTTTTCTGCAGAAGGTTTACCTCGTCAAGTGATGTACTGTATAACAATACACTCTGGGAATCAAAGATCAAGTTATTTTTTGTCGCTCACTCAGGTACAAGTTGCTAAATGTTTGTGTGGTATGTTCTGCAAGACTGTGTTAACAGCAATACAATATAACTACAAGATAATAATACTGGACTGTAATGAAATGCAACCTGGGAATAAGTTCACAGCCGTTACACAAGCCTCTCATACATGTACAGTAAAAAAAAAAGAAGAAAAGAAAGGACCCTTAGTCAGAGGAGTCCAATGTCTACATAAAGGAACTAGGACTCAAGATAAGTGTGCACACTGGAGATAAGATCCTATTCATGCACATGATTTCAAACACTTTTGAAACACTGAACGCTCATTTGGAAATGGACTTTTCTCTAAAGCTGAATTCAGCACGCTTTATAGCAGTTACTGTGCTGAGTCTTTAAGGCCTTTACAATCAATAAAATGATAATCGATTCGTAGAAGCTGCACTTTCCAGGAACACTTGGCTTCATTATTGAACGATCGGTCTTACTGTTTGCATACTGTATGATCAATATTAAAGAGATAGTTCACCCAAAAAATAACTTTTTTTCTATTGATTACTGACCCCATAATCGTGGATATTTTTTGTTTTTGTACTCCTAAGCCAATAATTTGATGACCGACAGCGGTTCCCTGTGGAGACACAAAGGAGGCTTTTTGTGTCTCTATAGGAAACCAGAGCTGGTCATTAAATTATATTTTTTGTATTATTTTCATATATGTTTTTGGGGGATTCTTTGCATTTACTGACAGATTACAGGAGACTGACAGGAAACGGGGAGAGAGAGAAGGGTCAGTGACACACAGCAAAGGTCTGCGGGAGCGGGAGTCGATGGGTGCCCGGACCGTTACCCTGGCCGAATTGGCTTATGAAAATGTCAAAAACAAAACAATATCCATGAATTCTCCATGGGGTGACTGATCGATAGGAAAAAAAAAACATTTTGGGGGTGAACTATCCCTTTAACCACTGCTCCATACAGCTGCTATGGGCCAAATATGAATCCTGAACACAGAAATAGAGAACATTTTAAACATTTTGCACCAATAACTGCATTATTACGCATGGTTCTACCAGAGGATAGCCATCAGAGAGGGTCAGTCTCAAATTATAATTTTTTTATTATTTGGGGCTATTTTGCCTTTATTTGGTATTATTTGGGGCTTTTTTTGCCTTTGTGTGTGCGCCCGGAGCTACTTTCACAAACTGCTGGACCAATCAACACCAGATAAGTTGAGCGCATTACCAGTAGGTCAAAGAAGTATCTCCACTGATTTGTCTGTAATAATTTTTGAATTGCAATGAAAGTCAGTGGGTTTGGATCAGGTTGAAACCTTGCCCTTTGACATATAGTCATGTCTGAGAACGACATATTATTTGCTCTTATGTTGGCCGAGACCCTCTCCATTAAATGCTTGACTGCCTTGCAAAGACCAAATTGCAGGATGTTTAATTGCCAAAGGATTGTTCTATATGTGTTCCATCCACCAAGGATTTATGGTGTGCGACACACCAATATAGACAAGAAAATAAAATAAACTGTTGACGCGATCAGTTACTTTTGAGTGAGACGCAGTATACATTCCACTGTCAGTTTTTTAAGGTCACAGATTTGGTACCTTCATTTTTGTCACATGACAGTTTGACTACAGTGCTGCCAGCCCACTGCATTAGATCTCAATCAGTGAGCACTTGACACAAACAGGAAGTGAAAAATGCTGAAAGGTTATAACTTGTTCAAAAGGGAAGCCTAGTATAGATTTCAAAGTTCCAACGGCTGTATACGTACAGTATATTATTTCTCCCACCATATGCTCTTTTCTCCAATCTGTTTCAAGCAGAAATTCATCATCAGGTCATTTGAGACAATTTACATGGGTCATCACAGTTCACAATCTCATTTGATAGTTCTCATTACAGCGGCAGGCAACAGTTGCACAAGTCATAGTTAACTGGTTTATACGCCCCCAAGACATGTCTATTATTATACAGGCATACCATTTTAACTTGCATTTCTGTAGGCCTACTTGTGCTTTTATACTCGTTCCCCAATATGAAATATATGATCGCTACAGTTAAGAGGCTTTTTCCTGCCATTACGACCAGATCATTCAATAAAGATGCACAAACATCAAATAATGGTATAGTGTCTAGACTCTAGACCAGGATTCATTTGAAATGAGAGCTCTCCGTTTATAGGAGAAAAATAATTATCAGACAGCTTTAATCAAAACAGATCCATTTATTACAACATAACTTCTAGAAAAGCATATGGGATTGTACATAATTATGTGTGTAGTATACTGTATGTCTATGTCATAGGGCTGCACAATTATGGCGAGAATTATAATCCTGATTTTGCTCTCAACATTGCAATTAATAGCGATTATTCTTATAGATTTCTGAGAAAATATGATTATTATTTTCTCAATGCCTTTGTTGTTCACTAGAACCATATCCATGGTCAAATAGTATGTAATGGCCTCTGATTTTATTGCGTCTCTGTGTGCCTGACAGATGGGGAGAGGGGTTGTACAATGTTCTGGTTATTAAACCTTGTGTAACCATGGCGAGGGCAAGGTGCTACGGCAGACAAAATAAGATTAATCGCTAAGCTTCACGACTACGTCATTGTGAAACACAAAATCGGATAAGATGAATGAAACTAATGGGTACACATTATTGTGTATCATTATTTTATGCTTTAAGTATTGAAAAATAGCAGATATACAAGCTCACAGCGCGGCACCGAGTGCCGCGCTGCGAGCTTGTAGATCTGCTATTTTAGAAAAATTGTGAAAATTAGAATTTTGACCCGATTCTATAAGTGTCTTTTGATTCCTTCTAAGACTTTTTGAAAAACCTATGTTTCTATGTCAGCAATCTGGCTAGCCATCGTCAAAGAAAGGGTCCTTTTCACATAACTGGAGCTCAGTTAGTCTGTCCTTGAGAGAGACTACTATGTCAGTGGTTCTCAAACCTTTTCATGTGAAGGACCCCCAAACTGATATGTATTTGGCCACGGACCCCCCATCTCAAAATATCTAGTTCCAGGGACCCCCCAGAGGCAAAATCTAAGTTACAAACGTTCGCTAAGATTTGCACACATTTTCACAACTTTTTCAAAAATAGCAGATCTACAAGCTCGCAGCCCGGCACTCGGTGCAGCGCTGTGAGCTTGTATGTCAGCTATTTTTCAATAGCTAAAGCATTCAATAATTCTAGGCCTAAATGGGTTAATCCCCCCGCAAATCATTGTGCAGCCCTACTATAAATGTCTGTGGTTGTGCACGGCCGTGCACGTTACGAGTCCAGGATGTTGCTGAACCAGCTGTGATCCAGCTTCTTGACTTTCCTCAGTTCCTTCTCCTGGGCTCTGGTGAGGGCGGGGGGCCCAAGCGACGTGGTCACCTGCTCCGGCCTTTTGGCGGTCGGCTCCATTTCCCCCTCGGAGTCCTCTTCCTCTTTCTCGCTCTCCATTTCCTCATCTCTGGGTTCATTTTCCTCTCTGAGACCAAGCGAAGAAAAAGAAAACAGCACGAGTCACAGGGAGTTTGGCATGATTCAGCACATTTTCCAAAAGATAAACAGGAAACTACTGATTGTTCCCACATTCGAAGCCTCCTTTTTTTTGTAACCCTTCCAGATTTGCTGAATCACCTTGACATTTAGTTGCATTGTGTCTGCTCATGATACCAAAGGCCTCGTCGGGGTTGTCACACTTTGAGAGAACTTTCCAGGACATACGACCCACAACTATACTGATAGTCATTATCATATATTCATATTCGATAATATGGTATTAATAAGATAAGCTAATCTTTATTGTCCACAATATAGAAATGTGCCTCTGCCTTCACAGGTTAACAACTTATTTAGGGTGCACAACCAGTAACTTTGTGAGGCACCACAATACAATTTCCCATTGTAAATGCATATACCTCGCCTGAAAAGTCCTACTTTGTGAAAACCACTACAACATATTTTTCAGGAACACAGGATTATTATTATTATTTGGTCACTTTTCATATCTTTTCCATGACCTTCGTCGTCTTGCGCTACTCTCCCTCTCCTAACCTGGGAAGAGCAACGGACTGAGCTCGTGCTTCCTTCAATGCACGAGGAGTCCAATCTGCTTCTTTTCACCTGACGGGGAAGTTTTCCCAGTAGGACGTAGCGCATGGAAGGAACACGTTATTCCAACCAGTTCCTTTCCCCTCATCAGAAGTTCCCTATGTGATCGAAGCATTGCTCAATATATAATAAGACCATATAAAGTGGCCTTAATTTCTCACACACACACACACACACACACACACACACACACACACACACACACACACACACACACACACACACACACACACACACACACACACACACACACACACACACACACACACACACACACACACACACACACACACGGTACTTGTTGTTTGTCATATCTTGTTTGAATTCCATGTTTAAAAGTTATACCATGTAACTTTTTTTTATAAAACAAATCTTAAAATTGTCCTAACTGTTAAATCGCTAAAGTTTTAGAACACCCACTCCGTTATTTTCAGCTTCTAAAGCCTTCTCTTTATATGTTTTCTATGAGCCGTGAGGGGGGGAGAATTTCGCGGCAAAATTACGTCATCTGCATCATCTGTATACGTTGTGTATACGTTGGCCAATCACATCGCGGATCATACATACATGATACACTACTGGCCAATCACAGCGTATCTGCCGTCTCTTCAGGAAGTAGCCTCCCTCAGCTAGTGTTTACCATGGTGAAGGATTCTTAACCTCTTAATCCCCAAATCCTGGCCAGAAAATAACGTTCTACCCCTCCACGGATTCGTATCGGTCGCGGTGGTTTGCGGCGCCGCTCCGCTGGTCCGCGACGACTCCGGGCGAAAAACGGACGAAAAAAGCAATACCGCTACTGACCACTAGTTTAGCAACTTACAAGTATAAGCCCTATATGGGTTTCCTTTCTCCGCTGCACTTATTTCAATGCGTTTTACATGTGCCAGCAGAGTGCGCAAGTACTGCGTTTGGCGATACAATACATGGACAATATTGGTTCATTCATGGCGATACGATACGATTCAATCATTTAAAATCGATATAGCCGTAGTAACTATTTAGCAAAGAAATTAAATGTGTGAAACGTGTCAATAGTACAGGTTTTTAAGGGAAAAGCTATTATTATGGATGAAAATAAGTAAATACCGGTACTGTGATTCTCTAGCAAATACATGGACATTATATTTCGACACATATGGACAAACCTGCACCTTGACATGAACACAGAGATTACACAAAGTTATCGATAGAACAAGAGTAGCTATATGGAATTGAACATTTTATTTTCCCTCTTAAAATTGCTAAATACAAGGCAAAATACTTAAGTTTCCATTTAATCGATTATCTGCTGGTGCATACTTGTGCAAGGAGCAAGTTGGCACCTCGACAGAGTGCAGTTCTAGTTTAATAATGTTAACCTTGTACTGTTTATTGTGTAAACAAATAAATCAAAAATCAATAAAGCAGAGAACATTGTGTGCAGGCGTACGGATGTTTGTGTGAATATTTCATCTAAGGGGATTTACCGGCACCACAAACCTTTATCGAGAGTGTGCATGTGATCTCTCCTTGCACACCAGACAAAGGACAAGGACCTTCAAGCTGGAGACTGGTTTGTAGTGACAATTCTTTTCACATCATTGTTCAACACACACTGCCAGGTTTCATAGCCCTTGATTATTGAATGCTTTAACTATTGAAAAATAGCAGATATACAAGCTCACAGCGCGGCACTCGGTGCCGCGCTGCGAGCTTGTATATCTGCTATTTTTGAAAAATCGTGAACATTAGAATTTTGACCCGATTCTATAAGTGTCTTTTGAATCCTTCTAAGATTTTTTGGAAAAACCCTATGTTTCTATGTCAGCAATCTGGCCAGCCATTGTCAAAGAAAAGGTCCTTTTCACTTAACTGGAGCTCAGTTAGTCTGTTCTTGAGAGACTACCATGTCAGTGGTTCTCAATCATGTGAAGGACCCCCAAGATGATATGTATTTGGCCACGGACCCCCATCTCAAAATATTTAGTTCCAGGGACCCCCCAGAAGCAAAATTTGAGTTACAAATGTTCGCTTTGAAAATCCATATATTCAAAGATTTGCACACATTTTCACGACTTTTTCAAAAATAGCAGATCTACAAGCTCGCAGCGCGGCACTCGGTGCCGCGCTGTGAGCTTGTATATCTGCTATTTTTCACTGGTTAAAGCATTCAATAATTCTAGGCCTAAACGGGTTAAGGCTTCCTGTACACTGAAAGCTCTGTAATAATAAAGACTTCTTCTCTCAAATGATTGCAGTCGGGCAGAAACTTTGTATCCCCATTAAAAGTTTCATTTATCAATGAAAAGTATTAACAAGAGCTCGTGACAAAACATTAACTACATTGGATCCATTTGAACCGATTCTTTCTTCCATTTATTAAAAATGTATGGTTTCGGAAACTCAAGGTTTCAGCCTGACACCGACAATAATGCTTTCATTGACTTACCTGGCGTCTGTGGCTGACATGAGGAGAGAACGAGTGAACATGGAACAGAGGACGGATGTGGAGGGGAGCACATGGGCCGGACTGTGGAGGAACTGCCACAAAAAAAAAAAAAAAGGATGACAAAGATACAGTATATCACTGACACTGAAGCCAGAACGTGTCTGTTCTGAGGTAGTCCAAAATGTTTGTTTAAATCAGGGGTCTTCAACGTTTTCAGGCCAAGGACCCCGTAGCTGAGAGAGAGAGAGATGAAGCAGGGACCCCCAGATTCCATATAGTTTCATCGTTTGACAGCACAATCATCAGTGTATTTTGGATTCATGTCAAGTGGTGTTATCAGATATTTAACCACTTGAACCGTCAATACTTAATAAACTTTACCTTTCACTCTGTACTTAGTGTGCACCAAACCTCTTTGCCGAAAATAGCCGACTCTGAGGACCCCTCGGGGTCCCGGACCCCCTGTTGAAGACCCCTGGTTTAAATAGAATCTTCAATGCTTATTTTGATCTTTTTAGTCAGTAGACAAAACATAAATGAGACGGCAGACATGATTGTGGAGGACACGGGTTGTGTTGTAGGAACCCAGAACATTGTGATTATGTGACTATGCACAAACACTGTTGTTACTTGTGCACTCAAATGCTTATTTCCTTCACAAAAACATATTTTCATTTTAAATCCGGGGATTAACGATTGTAACATTTTAAATAAAACAATTCACAGGAGGAGTGATCACCCCATGTGCACAGTGCGCGCGCGCACACACAACACACACACACAACACACACACACACACACACACACACACACACACACACACACACACACACACACACACACACACACACACTTTTTTCCAAGTCAAGGAGACCTGAGTTCAATAATATCTTTTTTCCTCTTTTTTTTGGTCACATTCCAAAGACAATAATTTGATTACAATAGATTCCGAATGGAATGCATTTGGGTCCCCATCCGGAATCAATGGGCGTAAATTTTACTAGAATCAACTTTTTGTCTTAGGAATGCAACAATTACAAAAAAAGGATTATTGAATTCAAGTCTCCATGGCGTGAATAATCAACAGAAAAAGTAATTTTGGGGGTGAACTACTGACTCCTTTAACCACTTTCAGCGTGTCACATCATGACGCGTTGATCTACCGCTTTTTGCTATTTTTAAAAACAGGGCAGTGAGTGACAGAGAGGTTGTAATGTAATGTATTTCTGTAGCACTGTAATGCTCACCTCCTTGACAGCCGCGGAGGCCTGTGGGAGCTGCGTTCTCTCCGCAGACAAACTGCTCAGTGGCTCTGGTTTGTCCTGCTGTTGCTGGTGGTTGTGTTTGCCCAGCAACAGGTAGAACGGCGTCGCCGCAACGCTGTCCTCAATCACCAGCTTGAAACAGGGGAGGAAAACCCACCAGCCATGTCAGAATGGACGAGCACTGCAACCAAAGCAGTCAAAGAGCCTGCCTGGACCCCGGAACTGGTCACTGACCAACATTTACGTTTTATAATATGCTCGCAGGGGTGTCACACCAAATTCTGGGCCCTGGGTGCAAGGATTCACTGCGGGCCCGCCATACCATGAATGTTCTTCATAAAGGGGAGGGGGTTTAACCCATTTAGACTGGGAATGCATAATTACGCATTATGTTGTGCTTTAACTATTGAAAAATAGCAGATCTACAAGCTCACAGCGTGGCACTCGGTGCCGCGCTGTGAGCTTGTAGATCTGCTATTTTTGAAAAATTATGATGTGTGCAAGTCTTTGAATATTTCAAATCCTCTTAAGGTTTTCTATGTCAGTGGTGCTCAAACCTTTTCATGTGAAGGACCCCCTTGGCCATGGACCCCCATCTCAAATTATTTAGTTCCAGGGACCCCCCAGAAGCAAGATTTGAGTTACAAATGTTCGCTTAAAAAATGCATATACTACTACTAACACTTGCACACATTTTCACGAATTCTCAAAAATAGCAGATCTAAAAGCTCGAAACCTCGGCACAGAGCTTGTATGTCTGCTATTTTTCAAAAGCTAAAGTACTGTATAAAATAATTACGGCCCCTCCACCTTGGGCCCTAGTAACTCAGTCCCCCCCCCCCTTGTGACGCCCCTGTATGCTCGTATGTAGGTCAGATGGGGGCATGGGAGGATCTTATATAGCTGTACACTGTTAAACTGTATGGTATTGTCGTTGTTGGGACTTGTCTTATGTGGCCTGCATGGTATGTGTGTCCACACTCTTGTCGGTCACTGTGACCAGGTCTTTGTGTAATAAGGCTGAGAGTGCTCCTGGCACAAGCATTTCATTGTATCTGTACCTGTATGGATATGTGTGACAATAAAACTGAACCTGAGCCTCTATACAGACAGACGGGAGTTTAATAGTCCTTGACTGAGATAGGAATCTACCTGTTTGATAGAAGCCATCAGGCGTTCTTCTTCAACTTTGGTAAGGAACGTCATCAGATCCTGGAAAGGAGAGCCCATATCAGCTAAACACACACGCACAAAGTTCTAATGCAAGTTACCCTCGTATCGTTACTCAGCACATTTTAATAACATTTAACATGACACCGTGTTCACACCAAAAGTTCAAGGAAATGATCAACAACTAAACAAACCAGCAGGGCACGTTTTACAAAGTTGGCGCAATTGACAAGACTGTAAATGTAAGCCTTGCAGATGCATTTTCTCTCTGGACTCTCTTGACGTTGACAATTACATTTCTGTTTGGCTTTTAGACTTTGAAGTTGCACATGGCCATTATGACACATAACTTAAATATAAAAAGAAATTACTGACATATTTGACAACTTTATACTTAAAATAGAACATTGATAGTAGTGGAAATAGCCGATCTACCAGCTCATCGTGACGCGTTGTGTGCTTGTAGATCTGCCATTTCCACTATTGATTGCGACCGAAGGTCGCATATACTCTGAAGAACCGTGTCGCTTGAGTGACCTTCCTTCCGTATCCTCGTGACCTTCCTTCCGTATCCTCTGTGATGTCAGTGTGATGTCAGCGAGTTGTGACATCACTTCCTGTACAGGGCGGCTACACAAAATGTGGATAACACTATATATGGAGATAGTCCAGTCCATCATGTCATATGGGACTACCGTCATAGACAGTAGCCATTGTTAGGCCGGAGTCAATGGCTGTCTGTCTGACTGTCTGTACAGGAAGTGATGTCACATGACATACTTTTTATATATATATGTAAATATGGGGGCGTCTGTGTTAAGAACGTTTCGTTGTTAAGCTCAACGTTGGGCATTTGGACCTATACATGGAGAAATGGAGCGAAATTTGTTTGGCCTAAACATGGAGATGTGGAGAACACTATATATGGAGAAAGTCCATTCCATCATGGCATATGGGACTACCGTCATAGACAGTAGCCATTGTTAGGCCAACTCAATGGACTGAGTCAAGCTCAACGTTGGGCATTTGGACCTATACATGGAGAAATGGAGGGAATCTGTTTGGCCTAAACATGGAGATGTCATATGGAACTACCGTCATAGACAGTAGCCATTGTTAGGTCGGAGTCAATGGCTGTCTGTCTGACTGTCTGTACAGGAAGTGATGTCACATGACATACTTTTTATGCCCATATATGAGTCCTTCTGTACCACATCTCCATGTTTAGGCAAACTCCACACAGAAAGGCCCTATCGCCAACCCAACCTAGGGTGTGAGCGATAGGGCCTTTCTGTGTGGAGTTTGCATGTTCTTCCCGTGTCTCCTAGGGTTGATACCCTCACAAAAACATGAACAAACTCCCCCCAGAATGACAACAACTAGAATCGTCAGAGAAACGCTGTGGTTGGCCAGATGGTCAAGAATTGGCGCGACCTCGCCCTTTAGGGCGAGGTTGCATGTCACCCTGAGGTCGCATTCCACCCTCAGGTGTCTTACTAGTATAATATATATATGAACATTTTTCAACATGGAAACGATTATGACGATTAGGGTGCCACAATACGGAACCGAACGGCCCTGTACCGAACCGAACAGCCCATACCGAATTAACCGAATTTCTTTCTCTGTTTGGGTGTGGTCACATAAAACATAATTTTAACTCATTCTGTACACTTTTTTTGGAGAAAATCTTCCTCCAAGTATAATCATAATAACTGATTATCAAGTTTTAGGGGGGAAACAAATGATTGCACCCCATCTTTAAAATTAACTGAACATTTTGGATTCTTGATTTTTTCATTTTAAGTTTTTACTGTACCGAAACCGTACCGAAACCGTGAGCCCAAAACCGAGATACGAACTGAACCGCGGGCTGACTGAACCGTGGCACCCCTAATGACGATTATGACACATAATCGTGATTGCGATTAGGTGATTATGTAATAACTGTGACAGCCCCTAGGTGGCGTACCATGTACTGAGTGAAGAAGTAGAGCTGGGAGCGGTTGAGCCACTGCAGGCTCTCCTCGCAGCTCTCCAGCATGTCGTCGCGCTTGGCGAACACGGCGTGCGTCACCTTCCCCGAGCACAGGGCCTTGTGGGAGTACAGAGGCCGGGGCTCGCTGGGCTTGAACACAAACACTAAGACGACAGAGGAGGAGGAGGGAGACAGTGGAAAACACAGGAATGAGGAAACATTTCGTTTATGGTTACATTTAAGGAACTGGCAGGTACTCGTGTTGTTCCAAAGAAAATCTCTCCCGTGACTGACTGGTGGGTTAAAATGGGATTTATACTTGGTTGTACGACGGCATCGCACGCCAAAAGTAGGAGATTTACAAGCTCACAGCGCATCGTGCTGTGACGCATTGTGAGATTTTAGATCGCCTATTCGGTATAAATCAGGCTTCAATCTCTGGAACAACATGTGCCCCCCCGCCCCCCCCCGAGTCCTAACCAAGCCAAAAAGGGAAGTTAACTATATCTATTCAAGTTCATAACCTTGTGTACTACAGTCTACACTCCAGATCGGAATATTAAACCAGATGGCCCGTGAGGGGGCCTAGTCCATCACTTGAATTCACATTCAGTATTTCCACCATCTGTCTTATGTAGACTGACATCAGTGGAATATGGGAGGTGTGGATGCTGACAAGAGACTTACGGTCAGTGCTGCCGTCCTGACTGCAGAAGGCAGCCATGTTGTCAGACGCTGAGTCGGCTAGGAGCAGGCTCACGTCCATAGAGGTACTCCACTCCACTGCCGGGATGGACATGCCACGTAGAGAGAGCCAAAGAGAGAGGGAGAGTTTTATACCAAGAGAACATTGAAAAATGACTGCCATTTGCTTCTAAAGTTCATCCAAAGCTAACCCCTCCTAACAGTACATGGACTATTTCTGATAGCAAATGCATACGTCTTATGGTTTTGTAAGATAGAAGTTACAATGTAACACACCTCTGTTTACACATTTATTTATTCCCCTTTAATTGTACATGCATTATTTTTTGTTTGATTGCATTGTTTAAATGTATGACACACATACACATACTATACTTGTGAGGACATAAAAAATTAAGGACAGCTATTTTACCGTTTAACCCTAAGCCATTAAGTAGATAAAGCTTATCTAGATAAAGTAGATAAAGTTATTTTTTGGTGGATCGGCATGCATCAAAGTACAAATCTGGAATCAACCTCAATATCAGTGTTTCTCAAACTTTCAAATTTCAAGGTCTCCCCTTAACTCTGACAGTGTACAAATGGAACCAAATGGACCCTAACGGGTCCATTTGGTTCCATTTGTACACTGTCAGAGTTACAGACTTGTATGGGTCAATTTAGACCCCCCTAAAGGAACCCACAGAGTCCCTGGAATCCACTTTGAGAACCACTCTCTATATTATGCCTAATTCCAAACCACAACCAGAATCTTTTCGTAATTGTAAGCCTAAAAACCTAATAAAAAACAATCTTGTGACGTGGAAAAGGTTCATCACAATGTCTATCCATCTATAATTCCAGAAATCCTGTCTGTCTTTACGCCACTAGAAGTGAGCAGCCCAAGGTAAGGATCCCTTAGGGACGGGTGAGGATAAGGGTAAGGATCTAGTTTCTCAAATTCTGTTTGGCCTCACATGTGTATTCACACACACAATTACAGGAGCAGGTGAGAAGGTTCCACACACACACACACACACACACACACACACACACACACACACACACACACACACACACACACACACACACACACACACACACACACACACACACACACACACACACACGGTCTCTTACAGGAGCAGGTGAGAAGGTTCCAGCAGCAGAGGAGGTGTTTGCTGGTGGTTCCCAGCAGATACTTGGAGCAGCTCAGGCGGCCGAAACAAAGATCCCTGTTGGAGCACAAGAGATGATGCGTTTCTCTACTGGTACTTCAGACTGTCACTGCATTGACCATTTTTTCAATGCCTCTTATTTTTGCACACTACATGCACCTCTATTTGGCCAGAATAACTTTTCAACGCCTCATAAAAAAACAATCAACACAGATGTATTCAAAATAGTAATGCAAAATGTACACAACATGCTCACTCAACCCACTACAACACCCCAGCTATGTTCTGTTCACACTGCTGCTGCGACCATGGCCAGGGAAGTGATACCGGAGTTTCATTCGTTTTTATCTACAGCAGCAGCAGACAGGGCTTAGCGCTTGTTCAGTAGAGCCATGTAGCCTGCTTTATACCTGATGCTCATTTATTTATCTATGAAGTTTAACCCACATAATGCTGATTTTATAACCTGCAGCTATTTGTATGCAGGTTGTGTTTCTTCCTCTATATTTTATTCTCACTTCCCCATTTACACTTATGCAATATTAAGTGCATAAAACAACAACATTTAACTCACTTTTACCGTTTTAACTGTGGTGTGACAATAACGTTTGTTTGATATATTGAATTGATCCAGAATGCCGCAGCTCTTTAACCTGCCAAATGTTCATATCTCATCCCTTCTGTATTGCCTTCACTGGTGGTGATGAGCAACAAGGCAATCATGGGCATGGCCAAACCCTACCTCCAGGCTATGATCCGCTCCTACAATCTCGCACACTAAAATCAGCTAACACAGGATTGTTTGTCCCTCCCTTCCCCATGACACCCTAGCCAACAAAGCACTCGAGATAGGGCTGCACAACTAATTAAAAGTTGGGCTGCAGCCTGCACAATTAATCAAAAGTAATCAGACATGCTATGTTTCACAATGTAATCGTGAAACGTAGTAATTCATTCTAAGGTATTATTTGGTCAGCTGTTGCATCTTGCCCTCGTCTCCTCACCATTAGACAAGGATTCATAATAAATTATTATTCCTACCAATTAAAATACCCTGCAGAGATTTTTGTATTTGTTCGGTGGGCAACAGTGACATTTCAGCAGTCTAAAGCCTTATTTATAGTACATTACACACCATTGTTGTGTGAAGAGAATAGATTAAAGACCCAATGAAATGACTATTTTGGGTATTTTATTTTTAAGTTTCAGTTTGAAAAGGAAGCCTGTGCGTTTCTGAACCAATCCGAGGGGACCAGCCCTTCAGGCGATGGGATTTAAAATCTGAGTAATGGGAGTAATGGGAGCCAGCAATGGGAAACAAACAGGTGAATGTAATCAAAGGTTTATTTATATGCAAGCGGACCTGTCTATGTCATCACTTTTTGAATTTCTGTTCACAGGAAGTAATTATGAATGGCCTATTTAGGGACCTTTGATATAAAAATACACAAAAAAATATATATTTTCTATTTTTTTGGCATCTAGTGTTAGGAATGCCCATATGATTACCATGGATAAGCTCTAAAAGTGTGAAAAACGTATTTTTCATTTCACTGGGTCTTTAACTACAAGCTCACAATGCAACGCATTGTGACATGTTGTGAGCTTGTAGATATTCTTTTTGCAGCACGTGACACTGCCGCGCATCATACTGTAATATAAATTAAGCCTAACATGAGGCACAAGGTTTTCCAAAATACTAGATGTTACACTCATCATACAATAGGGCATTCACCAAATATTCGAATATTCAAATATCAAAGTCACTATTCGACGTTGTTCACCGAAGTCGAATATTCACTTATTTTTTTATTGTTTTCTCTTTAAAAAATATATATAGTTTATAAAGCTTGGCTAGATAGGACGTCATAAGAATGAGTTGTCAATGCCCCTGGTGGATGCATTTGTTAATGCTCTATACCAGCACTTCTCAAACCTTTTTAGGCCGGGATCCCCAAAATAAACATATTTGAACTGGGGACCCCCACCCTGACAAGCACTTGGAATTGTAGGTATTAATGTGACTCGGTTCCACAGATACTAAATATTGTGAAAATAGCAGATCTACATGCTCACAACGCCTCGCAACGCGAGGCGTTGTGAGCATGTAGATCGGCTATTTTTGAAAAAGTTGTGAAAATGTGTGCAAATCTTATGTATTTTTAAAGCAAACGTTTGTAACTATTTGACAGTTTGGCCAGTCCTGTCGAATATTGCATTATTCGAATACTTTGAGGTCGAATAATTCGAATACTAAAAATCACTATTCGTGAATGCCCCATCATACAATACATCAGTTGTCTCTGCCTGGGTAGGTCGCTCGACTCAACTCCTTGCATGTAAATGTAAATCCTAGTGGCTAGTCCACACGGAGCCTTCCAACAACCCCCTACCAACCACCTCTTAGCACCACACATATTTCATAGGATTAGCTCAGTGGAGACCTCCATTTCTGGGTGCTCTAAAACGGGAACATGCAAGTCATGTGAAGTTAGTTTCGACTGAATACTCTCACATATGAACCAACTGTACAGAGCTACAGGGAGGCGATTATGCAAGGTGTGGAGGGCAGCTGTCAAAACATCTGATTCTTAAACCCATTTAGGCCTAGGATCATTGACTGCTTTAACTATTGAAAAATAGAAGATATACAAGCTCACAGCGCTGCACCGAGTGCCGCGCTGCAAGCTTGTAGATCTGCTATTTTTGAAAAAGTTGTGAAAATGTGTGCAAATCTTAAGTATTTTTAAAGCGAACGTTTGTAACTCAAATTTTGCTTCTGGGTGGTCCCTGGAACGAAATACTTTGAGATGGGGGTCCGTGGCCAAATACATATCATTTTGGGGGTCCTTCACATGAAAAGGTTTGAGAACCACTGACATTGTGGTCTCTCAAGAACAGACTAGCTGAGCTCCAGTTAAGTGAAAAGGACATTTTCTTTGATGATGGCTGGCCAGATTGCTGACATAGAAACATAGGTTTTTCAAAAAAAACCTTAGAAGGATTCAAAAGACACTTATAGAATCGGGTCAAAATTCAAATTTTCACAATTTTTCAAAAATAGCAGATCTACAAGAGTGCCGCGCTGTGACGTTGTATATCTGCTATTTTTTAATAGTTAAAGCATAAAATAATGATACACCATAATGTGTACCCGTTCTGAATGGGTTAATGTCTGGTTTCACCAGGCCGTTACTCCTGGATTCCACTTATGCTTCCAAGTGACACAGAAAAAGTGTTCATCTGACACTTTTACCCCACAGATGTCTGACCAACACCAACTCTCCCATGCTGGCGATGGGCATTTCTTCGCCGCGCATTTTGAACACTTGGGTGTCATGAGCATTTCAGGTTTTATATTTGGGACAACTTTGAGCCATACGCTTGGAAAGGTTTTTCCAAGTTTACTGGGCTATCATTAGTACGCGTACCGATACAGAAATACTATTTAAACCTTTGCATAACTTCAATAATTATATTGCAAAGCCCTTTTCGTGAATTAGAAATGTTGTCCAGATTGTGCACCGACACCCGGCATCCAGTCACTAAAAACACTAGTGTCCATGCAAACAATTTCAGGTCCTTTTGTATTTAAATGTGAATACAGGGTTCCCACACATTTTTACCAATTAATTTCCAAAACTTTTCCAAAACTTTTTCAGAATATTTAACCCGAATTCCAGGACTATATAACAATAATTCAGCTCAATAACAGGTCGCTTACTCCTACACGCAATGCCCAAAGACAGGTAGTGTTTTTGCCAGTGGTTCTCAACCTTTTCAGGCCGTGACCCCCGAAATAATCATATTTTAACTGGGGACCCGGCACCCTGACGAGCACTAAGAGTTGAGGAATTTTGTATAACACGGTTCTATTGTGAAAATAGCAGATCTACATGCTCACAACGCCTCGCGTGCATGTAGATCGGCTATTTTCACAATTAATATTTGACAATTTGGCCAATGTTTAATTTGTCATTTCAGAGGCATTAACAAAATCAATAACCAAAGACAATGCATAGCTATTTCTTCCAGGACCTTCCAGGACCCTTGATCAATTCCAAAACTTTTCCAGTACTGGAAAAATATTTGTTCTAATTTCAAAATATTTCCAGGAATGTCATGACCTTGGGAGCCCTGTGAATATAATCAATAAAAAAACTGAGCGGTGGTTTACCCAACCAAAGTTAAAAAAAAAAAAAAAAAAAAAAAAATGAAAAAAAAAAAAAAAAAAAAGTTTTGAAAAAAGAAAAAGTTTTTAAGTTTTTTTGAAAAAAAAAGGTTTTTTGAAAAAAAAGTTTTTTGGAAAAAAAAGTTTTTGAAAATAACTCTCGGGCGTGCTCAAACAACAGTAATAACTGCGTATTAGCTTACTGTACTTTACTGTACTGTATACTGTACCTAACTGTACTGTACATATTCTGTGTTCTATATCTATGAATTCTATGTGTTCTGAATTGTGTGTGTGTGTGTGTGTGTGTGTGGGGGGGGGGGTGCCTGTGTGTGTGTGTGTGTGTGTGTGTGTGTGTGTGTGTGTGTGTGTGTGTGTGTGTGTGTGTGTGTGTGTGTGTGTGTGTGTATTGCAGTTGATGCTCAGGGCAGGCTAGACTCAACAGCACCTCTCTGGTCACCCAGGGTACTCAGGCTACACCAGAGGCTACATACAGACAGACACACACAGAGGCTACAGACAGACACACACAGAGGCTACATACAGACAGACACACATACACACACGGCCACGCTATGGAGACGGTGTGACCACCGCTCAAAAAAGTTTCCGGAAAGCAAAATGGGGTGAAAAACGAGAGAGAGCATTTTCCCATCCTCCATGAACCGGAGAGCCCCCCTAGATCAAAAGACCTGGCGGTTTGCCAAGGTTTCCAGACGTCCATTTAGATTACAAAACCTACAGTTTGGCCCCAATTTGAGCAGGAGGACACCCAGCATGGGTTGACTTTTCTGTCCAGACTCTTGCATTCCCCATCTGCCGAGAGGGGGGACACTCTTGATTTCCTACCAGTAAGGTCAGAAGTCGTTAACTCCTCTAAGACACTGAGGAGTCTTTTCAGGCCACAGAACTTCAAACAGTTGGTTGCTATGTGCATGTGTGTGACTGTGTGTATGCGTTGTATACTAAGCACTTTCAATCTGGCGTTGCCATTTTGAGTGTGTCATTATAGGCGCCTTTAATGTTTCAAAGATAACCTATCTACAAGCTCAACGATAGTATGTCACTATGCACACAACGACAGTATAAAGAGCAGGGGTCTTCAACGTTTTCAGTCCAGGGACCCCCAAACTGATGGGGAGATGGAGCAATTGGAGCATGGACCCCCTTTCTCGTAGGGTGGGGCTACAACATATATTGTATATTTATGAATTAAATAGTTTCATGTGTATAAACATTCAATACTATGCTATTAAAATGATAGATTAATATATTCATGCTTTTATTTTAAACATGCATGTACAAGTGGCCGTACCACTGCCATTTATAAACATACCTTATTAACTGAGAACCAAATGTCAATGCTATCAATCTATCACTAACAATCTGACCATTGCACAATAATCATGTATACAAGCTATTCAAAAGAGACAGAATCATGGTTTTATTGTTGAAGACCCCTGATATAGAGGTTACCTACTGTGGATCACTAGAGGAGGAGCCTATTCCCCGTTTGTATAGTAGGAGGCAGGTAGATTTATGAGCACACTCCATGAATAGAACCGTATCCACTGCATGGCAACAAGTGGCAGTTACATTTGCTTTTTGATTGTGTCTTTGTGTTACACTGTAAAATAAAATGATCTTCATTCCACTCTGAGAGGGCACGAATGGAACCAAATGGGCCTGTGGTTCCATTTGTGCCCCCCTGCTCAAACCGGGGCCCAAACTGTAGGTCTTGTTATCTTAATGGACCTCTTGAAATCTTGGCTGTTCGCCAGGACTTCTTCAAGGGGGGGTTTTCAGGTCATGTAAAACAAGGCACCCACTAGTTTTTGGAGCTGTGTGAAACACAGGCTCCCTATACGTGGCTGTGTGGGTCTGTGTGTCTGTGTGTGTGTCTGTCTGTGTGTCTGTGTGTATGTAGCCTGACTTCGGCGCGTAACTAGTGCCGCACCATTTACACCACTCGCGCAATATATACATCAAAATGTGCGGCTCGGCCGGGAATGGTGTTCTATTACCTTTCGTTCCGATCCGCCTTACCATGCCGACGTAATCGGCAAAAAACGACGCTTAATTGTCCCCATTGACTTATAATGGGACAATGCAAGAAATCACTTTCAAGTATTTTTCTCTCGTAAACCATAGGAGCTACAGTTTCAAACCTCGGAGAGGAGATTCATAATGATTTTAAGAATGAATCGAAAAATAATTACATCACTCGGCCTCATGGTGGCGCTATAACGGCCCACTTTACGTTTTGCCCCGTAACTCTAAAATTCTTTTTTCCCTGGATTCCTTGGGTCAAGACGCATCTCCCCATATAGGCCACGCCCATTTGCGCCAGGATAGATTTTCCGCCATCTTGAATTTACTCCAAAACACACTTTTTGCTCCTTTTCCTACATATTTTCTTCAAATGTCACAAAAATCGGTACACATGATCTACACACACACACACACACACACACACACACACACACACACACACACACACACACACACACACACACACACACACACACACACACACACACACACACACACACACACACACACACACACACACACACACACGGGTGTGATTTTTCCACTCATTTTGATTTCCCTGGAATATTAGCCCTGAGCTCTCGAGATGGGCCCTTACTAGAAATGATGTGTGCATTAGGGCAGTGTTTCTCAACCCTTTTCAGGTCCCCCACCCTGATGAGCACTAAGAGTTGAGGCATTGCATTTTTTCTAACACGGTTCTATTGTGAAAATAGCAGATCTACACGCTCACAACGCCTCGCTATTTTCACAACTTCTGCCTCCAATATTTGACAATTTGGCCAATGTTTAATTAATCATTTTAGAAGTATTAAAAGGTCCTTACAAATTCACTTAAGAAATGTGCAGATGCCCTCTATACACTTAAACTCTCTGGTGGTTTGTTTACTGTTGAGTGAGAAAACAATGTTGCACTTTCATCTGGGGACCCCCCCCCCCCCCAAAATAATTCGAGGACCCCCCTGGGGGTCCCGACCCACAGGTTGAGAACCATCGCATTAGGGTTAGGGTTACCGCATTGTGTGTGTGTGGTGTGACAGTATGTGTTGGATCGTCACCTGATGGCACCCGGTGGCTGTGACAGCGTTGTCAGGAGCTCCCAGGAGGCGGGGCTCCAGACGGTCACCACCTCCTGAAAGCTGACGGCCAATAGGGAGCCGTCGGCCGAGAAGCAGCAGCGCTCTGGGAGCAAGCCGTGATAGGCACCCACGAAATCACACGACCAAGAGGGCCCTTCGTCTGCGCGGCCCACATGAAGAGAAAGACAGGATTGAGAGAGACGGGGGGAGGGGGCATGAAAGAATGAGAGAGAGAGAGAGAGAGAGAGAGAGAGAGATAGAGAGAGAGAGAGAGAGAGAGAGAGAGAGAGAGAGAGAACGAGATTGAGAGAAGGAGAATAAAAAAGTATTCAATTGGTGGGAAAGGCTGTCTCATGTCTAATGAAAACTGTCAGAACAGAAGCAGTCTTTATGTGGTACAACAGAATGTATGTCAGGGTTAAGTACTTAATCCCCCCTGGGGCTATACAGACAAAATAATGCATTCATATAAACATAGCACATGTACGTTATGTTCTGTACATGTGTGTATAGTGTATATAAGGTGCATTGGATAAGGCATAAAAAAATTATGTAGCAGCACTCTTACGACAACCAGAGTTTCAGACTCATCCTGTGATGATACCAAATATGTTGACATCCCAATTAACACATTTCTACCCTCTCAGAGTTAAACAATGAGATATTGTACTGTATACCATCAACAGTAACAAAAACAAAAATAGTTCAAAATGCAGCAACTAGAGTACTAACTAGGAAAAGGAAATTCGATCACATCACACAAACATTCACAGCACTACACTGGCTGCCGATACAGGCCAGAGACGACTAAAAGATACTGCTCCTGCCCTATATAAAGCCTTAAATGGACTCGCTCCATCCTACATGTCCAGTTTAATAGAAACGTACATCCCTGGACGGACGACCACTGCCCTCCCAGGATGCTTGGTCAACAAAATATAATAAAATAACAGTTGGGGGGCAGAGCATTCACAGTTCACACTAGTGGTGGGAAAAGCGTGGTTCATTTCAGTGAACAAATGATTTTGTTCACGGCAATGATCAGTTCAAATGATTCGTTCACCGTTCGGTGGTACTTCCCTGCCGCGCCTCGCGCTAAGACCACTTCAGCCCTATACAGTACATTTCGACCATTTGAAAATGGCAGATGATCTACAAGCTCAAAATGCATAGCGACGCATTGTGAGCTTGTAGATCGGCTATTTTCAACAAAAAAGAAAAAAATATATATACCGGTATACACTTGAATACTTGTGTTTCTACATTACAGTATTGATACTTTTACTAAGTAAAGCATTTGAGCACTTTTTCCACCACTGGACTCAGGGGGAGGAGGGGTGAGCGAAAGCATGTACCTTACATTTTTAAGGAAATGAACGAATCTTTCATGGATCTTTCTTGTGATTCGTTCATAAGAACGAATCACTCGTGAATGACACATCACTAATTCACACATTGTACCCTCTACCTCTGGAATGCTCTCCCTCTAGCTGTCAGAGATGCCGACACTCTGGACATTTTTTAATCTAGGTTAAAACCCATATTTTTTCCCCCCCTGCATTACAGTTCTCCTAGCTGTACTCAACGTTGTTATGACCACCTTTTTCTTTCTTTTCTCTCTTTTTCCCCCCTCTTCTTTTTATATTAATTTTATTGATCTGTACAGTTTTGCAGCTGTGCTCTGCCGCATGGTAATTGGTTGATCAATGACCATACTGTACATGCTGGCACATTTTACTGTCTTTGTTTTTTGACTTGCAGAAGAGGGTGATGATTTCACTATAAATAAAAAATCAAACCTCGGTTCTAAGTGAAACGGTGAATTTTTATTCTATGTGTTCTAGAGCTATGAAATATGTATTCTAGATCTATACATTCTGTGTTCTAGATCTACTTTCTATGTGCTCTAGTTCTATATTTTTATGAATTCCGAATGAATGAATGATTTTGTCTGGAGGGCCAAATTGTCATGTGAAGCTTGACCAATCCTCAATTCTGCATGCACGGGACATGTACGGGACAGACAAAGCCACTCCTTGGAAGCGGCTTTCACCGCTTCAAAAATAAACTGAAAACTATATGAGCACAAGCAAACCAGACCCAGACCCAATGACTCAAACCCCATCTAGAGGCCAACAGCTGAAGGATGGAGTGGGGCTAGACGGCCTACCCTCTGAGTCTGCAGGCTGGGCCAGCTGCCAGGCTTTGAAGTGTCCGTCCCGGCTGGTGGTGACCAGCGTGGTGGAGGTCTGGGTGTCCGTGGTACAGCAGAAGCACATGGCTGTAATCCTGTCTTCATGGGGGGCTGTGATGGTGGTGTTCAGCGCAAAACTGCAGGCGAAACAAGATTATGGGAGTTAGGGACTTTTGGAGTGTGGCATCCCATTAAGCCAGGGGTCTTCAACGTTTTCAGGCCAAGGAGCCTTGAGAGAGAGAGATGAAGCAGAGACCCCCACAACCTGTTCATAGATTCCATATAGCTACATTGTTTGACAGCACAATCATCAAAGTATTTTGGATTCATGTCAATTTGTGTTTTCAGATATTTAACCACTTGAACCTTCAATACTTAGGTCTGCTCTTTTGCCCCTCTACACCAAATCTCTTTGCCAAAAATAGCAGATCTACAAGCTCACAACGCCTCACGCTGCGAGGTGTTGTGAGCTTGAAGATCGGCTATTTTTGGCTAAAGTTCTCAGAATAAGGACACTAGGGTTCAACTGATTAATATTAAAAAAGTTACGAAAAATGTTTCTACCACACAAAGATTTGGAGGACCCCCTATATTAACTCTGAGGACCGTCTAGGGGTCCCGGACCCCCTGTTGAAGACCCCTGCATTAAGCCCTTGTATTTGCAGACATTATTGAATTGCAATTAGGTTCCGATTACCATTCAAGCCTTTCCCCTCTGAAAGGTTACAGGTCACAGCCAGCGATGGGAGGACTAGTAAAATGTTTTTTTTTTGTTTATTTCAAAATGGTCTTCTTTCCACCTATAGCTGGTTGGTTCACCAAACCAGAAAGGCTCCCGTGCTGCTGCAGCTAACAATTAAAACTCAATGTTAAGTCCCCCGTTCTCAATGACCAGCAGGAACGTCGAGACATCTTACTAGAACTGCAACTGTACCTCTGGGTTTGCTCGTCGTAAGACCACAGTTTCAGACTCATCTCCAGCTCAGAGTCTTTCTGCGTCCTCTCCTCCAACGTTGCCAACCAGTCGCCACGGGCATCGAACGCTGCCTTCACCACCTCAAACTGCCGAAGACCAGACTGGTGGATGTACTCCTGCTGCACGATGTCCAACTATAGATGAACACAGCACAACAGTCAGACTTCTACAAAAGGACTAGCATTTTAGTTTTTTTTTGTTCTTCATTAGATTTATTGCCTAGCCCTAACTGAATAAAAAGCAATTGAATTCTCGTAAAACTGAATTTATGCTTTTTTATGACTTGTCTGAATCAACAGAACGGGTGCCCTCACAAAGTTCACTCGAGGATATTTCAAGTAATTGAGCAGCAATTAAGAGTCTTAAGATTAAGACAGGAAGTGCATATGGGAAGTCAGGGCACGTTACATGACCAATAAAACGCGGTCTTGAGTATACGTTGAACTTTCAGCCCTACATAACACGTCACAACACCTGACTGACATTTCCAGGTAGTGAAATCTCAGCACACTTGTAAAACCTGCACGTGATATCAATAAAGGCTTCCACCCATAAGCTACCTAGTTGACAAGTTGTAAAGTGTGCATATAGAATGACGAAAGTCTAGTCACTTTCTAGCTTACTCCACATGTTGCTCTGAAGCACAGCGGGACATTCACCTTCCACATACTCATTGCATGACCAGCCACATGATCTCAGTTATGTACGTACGTAGTCTGATCTGCCATTATGTGACTTTTTTTCATGCCATGGTAGCTGCAATCATGAAGCTGATTTTTAACCACTTTCAACCCGACGTCCCCATTTTCATGTCATTTGAATAGGTTTTAAAGTGGTTAAATAAGATTAAGATCTTTACAAAAATGTTACTTGTGTTTATTTATTTTATTTGTTTGCTTAAAATGTTCACGTTTTTCATGTAGATTTCGAGATTTGGCACTTTAATTGTTTTCTTTTTTCCTTTATTTTATATTAGGTATATAGGTCTGTAGTTGGTGGCCTAGGGTATCCGTTAGAGATCTAATGTAGATGCCTACTGCACAATATAGAGATTCGTTATATAGCTATACTGCTTACATTGTACAGCTGCTTGTCTCTCTGGAGGGAGTAGAACTGCAAGTGGCCTGGTTTGCCGTTGAGCACCAGGGCTTTGCTCCGTGGGTCCATTATCAGCTCCGTCCTGACACACTCACCTGGAAAAGCAAGGGTTGGGGGTTGTTTTTGTGGTCTTACTGTAAACATGTCATACTGCCGGCACACCATATTGCCCAGGATATTAAAGATCTGGAATGATTTCCCTCCATAATCACATCCGCTACCACGGATTACATTTGGCACCAATGGACGGATGACAGTACAAACATGCAGCACTTTCAAACAGCAAACGGCTTGACTATCCTGAGAAGCTAAATATCGTCGTTGTCGGGTGGAAACCTTGTATGTCCAAAACGGTTCGTTTTGCCTTTATCGTTTTAAAAATGATCTAAACTAGTGAAAATAGCCGATCTAGAAGCACACAACGCCTTGCGGTGCGAGGCGTTGTGTGCTTGCAGATCAACTATTTTCACTAGTTTTGTGCAATAGTCTTGTGTGATGAATCAGGGCTTTACTTTACGGGGAAAAAAAACATACAAATTTCAAACATGGGAGATACAAGGTTTCTGCCCGACAGTGACGACATAGTAGTATGGTAGATCTCCAGGAATTGTAGAGATCATTATTATTTATGTTTCCATGCAGACAATTATGTTTTGTATGTACAGCTGTTGAACGTTGAGTCGATTCTCACCTTTGACCAGGCCTTGAATGACAGCAGACACTTTGATAGCGTTCTGAATGATGGTAATTTCTGGAAGGAGGAAAAGAGAAGAGGAAGGTTAGATCAATGCACAGTGGATTCAAGGATGCACTTTGTTCCCTTTGACAACTAATTTGGGCATGTCATTATAGGTGAAGGTTTTCCCAAATCTTTCAAAAATATTTTCAAACATTTAAAAATATACTGTGGATAATTTTTGTAAGATGTTCTGAAACGGTTAAAATAGCAGAGCAGTGTTGATTTCGTCGACTAAAACTATGACGAAAAATGTTTGTCGACTGCGTTTTTTTCACTGACAAAAACGAAATAAAAACGAAATAAAAACTAAGCTGTGATGACAAAAACTAAGACTAAATATATTGACAATTTCGTCAACAAAATAAAAACTAGACTAAAACGTTAGGGAGGGACTAGTGGAGAAGAGTCTCATTTTATGTTTAGTTGCTCTCAGGCGTTGCATGCTGAAAATAGCAGATCTACAAGCTCACAACGCACTGCGACGCGTTGTGAGCTTGTAGATCTGCTATTTTCAGCACACAATCAAGTGTAAAATCAGTCATTATGATGCCATCAAGGCCTGCCAAAATACATTTCAGTTGAATAAATCAATTGTAGATTTAGTCGCCTAAAATCTTATGATATTTAGTTGACTACAATTAGACTAAAACGAATAGTTTTCAGGTGACTATGACTAAAACTAAATGACATTTTATTCAAAAGACTATGACTAAAACTAAATCAAAATTTGCTGTCAAAAACAACACTGTAGCAGAGGAGATCTACAAGCATAACACATTGCAATGTGACACAGCTTATACGGCCTGTTTTTGTCATATGGCAGAGCATATAGGCCAGGGATTAATGAGCACCTTACACCAGTTTTAGATTGGTGTAACACTTCCTGCAAGGTGACTTAGAGGTGAGCAGTGGCCTCTGGTGGACACACAACCACATTACAATAGTTTTGCAGCTCAACTAAAACTACATTCAAGGAGAAGTCGTCACCAAACGAATTCTCCCACTCGCATTGGCTGCACTTGTTTGAGGACTGGTGCACTTGGAATAATGCAGGGGTCTTCAATGTTTTCAGGCCAGGGACCCCTTAGCTGAGAGATAGATGAAGCAGGGACCCCCTCTACATATTGTATAAATGTGTGATGCAGATTTTCATCGATTTCACAGACAGATTAATACTTAATAGACTTGTTTGACAGCACTGTCATCAGTCTAAGTTGGATTTGTGTTTTTAGTTAACTTGACCTTTCACTCTGTACTTGGTCTGCTCTTTTTTACCTCTACACCAAACCTATTTGCCAAAAATAGCCAATCTACAAGCTCGCAGCGCGAAGCGTTGAGAGCTTGTAGATCTGCTATTTTTGGCTACAGTTTTCCTCAGAATAGGGATGCGAGGGTTCAAGTTGTTAATTTAAAAGAATGATCCTATCACAAAGATTTGGTGGCCCCACTGTAGTAACTCTGAGGACCCCCCAGGGGTCCCGGACCCCCTGTTGGAAGACTCCTGGAATAACGCATTAACTTTGTAAACTAGGGGTGGGCGATATGGAAAAATGCAATATCACGATATTTTCCCAAGCTGTATCACGATACACGATTACTTGACGAAAACTAGACTCTCTGGGTTCCTTTTGGGAGGTCTAAATTGAACTTTACAAGTATGTAACTCTGACAGTATACAAATTAAATCATTTGGTTTCATTTGTATACTGTCAGAGTTAAGTGGAGACCTTGACATTTTAAAGTTGAGAACTACTGATTTAGACCGAAATGCAGGTTTAAATTGAATTCTGCAATGAATCTCTGTATTAACGATTAAACAGGATTTTTTTACAAGGCTCCCTCAATTGTATCACGATATATACGATACCTCTGAAAAGGCATATCGTGGAGACATTGTATCGTCTCCATGATAATTATCACCATATCGCCCACCCCTATTGTAAACCGTTTCCGACTGTGTGCAGAACAGAAATCTCTGGCTCCTTACTGTTGTCTTCGTGAGAGGTGCAGAAGAGCGATCCATCTGGTGAGACGGCGATGTGTATGATGGTGGCGCCCAGGCGGGGCAGGAAGTCCTTCTGGTTGTCCTGGCCGTAGCGCCACTGCACCAGCACCGACTCCGTGCCTCCGCTCAGCAGGTTAGTACCTGGAAGACCACGGTGGCAAGAAATACAACAGATGACCACGGTAGGAAAACAATTCTGCCACAGTGGCTGGTTGATTTTAACATTGATGATCTTGACTTTGGCGAGATCATTTCACGAGCTCCCTCGTTTAATCTCACCCATACAAATAAACTTGCTTTTAGTTTTTTAGTTTTTTTTGGTATAATACCAATAATACCATGCGTCTAGTTAGAACACCAAATTCACACCAGCAGCTTCAAGCAAATGTTCATAGTGCAGACATTTGCAAATTGCAATACAATGGGCGGGTCCATCGTATGAGTGAGCCTCTCGTAAAGGGAGTTGTGCTCCAGCTGAGAGCTGGGCAGCTCCAGGAGGATCTAAGCGAGTAGCCGTGTCTGGCAGCATAGCTCACAGACAGGGAGAAGTTTGTACGTTTATTCGCAAAGTAAAGCCCTGCTTCATCATACAAGGCTGTCGCACAACAGTAGTGAAAACAGCCGATCTACAAGCACACAACGCTTGTGTGAGTTTACTTGTAGAGAACATTTCAACAGGAAAGCAATTCAAACGTGCTTTACAACATTAAGCCATTAATATATCAAGACGTCCTCACAGTAGTCAGTTTCTGTGGTGCAGAGTGTATGCAGATAGTCCACACCTACTGTACTATAGAGCACAGAGGGCTTGTGGTTGGCTGCTATTTGCTAGCTTCGCCTCCTGCTACGGTGGGGAAAGTAGCGGCTAACTTAACTAAGTAACTTCTCCCCATATAGACAATGCATTTAACTCTCAAATACCTGGAACGCGCCTGAGTCACATTAGATTTGAACCACTTTAACCATTATTTTATGCTTTAACTTTAGAAAAATAGCAGATATACAAGCTCACAGCGCGGCACCGAGTGCCGCGCTGCGAGCTTGTAGATCTGCTATTTTTGAAAAAAAAAGGAAAATGTGTGCAAGTCTTTGAATATCTTTGACCCGATCTTTGACCCGACTTCTAAATCCTTCCTCTAAATCAGTGGTTCTCAAACTTTTTCATGTCAAGGACCCCCAAAATTACAGGTATTTGGCCGTGGACCCCAATCTCAAAATATGTTGTTCCAGGGACCCCCCAGAAGCAGAGATTTGAGTTACAAAAGTTTGCTTTGAAAAATATATATTGAAAAATATGCACACATTTTCACGATTTTTCAAAAATAGCAGATCTACAAGCTCGCAGCGCGGCACTCGGTGCCGCGCTGTGAGATTGTATATCTGCTATTTTTCAATAGTTAAAGCAGTCAATAATCGTAGGCCTAAATGGGTTAACTAAGTAACTTCTCCCCATATAGACAATGCATTTAACCGTACCGCAGTCTCAGAACATGGCAGCGAAATACAAGCTGCTGGTGTGAATTCAGCATAAGGCAGAGAGAGTGAGGCAGTGTAAGTGGTTGTCACGTGTACCTTCTGGACTGAAGCGTAGTGCTTTGACAGCATTGTGGTGCCAATGGAGGGTAGAGTATGTGTACTCTTTGCGATGGTTAAAGTTTCTCCTGGAGGAGTGTACAAGGAGATACATTGAAATCACACATACAGCGCTAGATATGCCTACTATAGGAAAGGATAAGGTTACAAATAAAAAGACAATTCATAAAATGCTTTAATCCATTTAGGACAGGGACCCATTTTGGGGTTTTTACCTTTCAATACAGTCGTTGACATGTACAGGTTAACAATAAACGCTGTAAAATCTCTTTTGGAACGGGGTCATGCCTATGTTCCCTCAACCCTATGTTCCCTCACTGAGGTTAGGGTTAGGCATAGTGGTTAACATTGAGGGAACATAGGGCTGAGGGAACTTGAGCATGGACCCTTTTGGAACAATACGTTTTCCAATTCGACTCACCACAGGCGGATCTTGCCATCCTCATGTCCAGTAGCAATGCAGTCATCTTTAGGATGACAAGAGACACATGTAAATGTGTTCTTGGCTCCCTTCTTGGAATTTGCACTTAGGGGAAACCTATTGGCGAGAAAAGACATAATGGCACGCTACATTTGAATCATGTGATCCAATCTCAATGTGCTGAGGAAGAAATGATATGACTGCAAAATGTATAACCTTTATACCAATGATAAAACTTATACAATACATTATGATATTTGGTAGTTTGTAAGAGTCTAAGGGCTGTATTGTGATTGTCTTAAGTACCAGCTCTTACAGTATGCCTTAACTTAAAGGCCTATCTATACTGTCTCCGACCACCAAACCTTCCGTTGAAGAGTTCAGACTTTTCGACGTGCAGCTTTCCGAAATCTAAATCGGGCTAATGCTTTTCAGAAGATGCGAGTGACATCATTTTGTAGTTGAACCGGACCTGACAAAAGGTTTGGTGGTCGGAGACAGCATGGACAGGCCTTTAAGTTAAGGCATAAGAGCTGGTACTTAACTCTCCTACTGCCAGATCATTTATTTATTTATTGGGTCTGGCGCCATCAAAAAGCGGCTTACCTTTGCGACGTTATAGTAGATAGACAGACAGACATTTATTTATTTATTTTTATTTTTTTTGGTTGTGCAATAGTGCACTTTGGTCTGCCAGGCAGCAGAGGGCGGCGTCATGCGAGAATGAATGTGAATTTGCCTGTTATGTGTTGAAGAAGAAGAAGACCAGTCACTGGCCCCAGAGCCTTACAGCCAGAGGAAATCAACAAGGAAGTGAATTGTTCTCCGTTGATCTAACGCATAATGGATTTTTTACACCATCACCGCGGAAAATGTGTTTACAGTAGACGGCCGCGCGACGCCTCATCAGCTTACAGTCATCAGACGAACGAACCGAACGAGCGCCGTATTGGCGGTAAGGTCTTGCGAAATCGGGCGAACGTGAACGTTCAAAGCGTGGGAAGAGTTAAGACAATCAAAATGGAGCCCTAAATGTCTCCACCAGGCCTGATAGCTATTGTTTTGGTAAAGCCTATCTTGTTATGGTTCAGCTTGTCCTTGAAGCAGCGACAGTATAACTGATCTCTGACTTGTGCCTCCTGGCAGAACTACCGTAACACTGACATGAGTGTTATTGTACTTCATGTACATAAAGCATAACCATCACCACCTAGAATATTGTCTAGTCTCCTAAATGCCTCATCGATTAATGACTGATCCAGAATTCCACGACAGTGCCCATCTATAAGCAATCTACAGTAATCTCGACAGAACAGGCATTACTGGGTGAGGTGTGGTAATGTAATTGTTTCCCCGCGTAATTGAATGATTTGATTTAGCTACAGTGAGGATCAACATCGTTTTGTTATTATTACAGGCAGTGTCCCTGAAAGAGTACTATTCAGTAGCCAAAGTCAGTAATTAGATACACATCGCACACGTCTTCACGGATGGACACATCGTGAATACGTGCAAACCAGCTCCTACTGTAAACTCACCCCCAAATGTTATGGACTGGTTTAGTATTCACTGGTCTTTACAGACATACCCTCTTCTAGACATCTCGCCTCTTACAGAGCCAGGCCATAAACATTTTCATATAGTCATAGTTGATCATCAAAATTTAAAACACAACAAGATTTTGATAGTAACTGAAATGTGTCTAGCTGAGAGTTAATTCATTTCAAATGAGGGGACCATTACTCACCTAAAATTCTTCTGCTTCTTGAATAAGTACACCTGCAGCTGCAAGCCTTTAGCTGAAGCAATATATTCACCCTGCAAGGATGACAGGTTTGTAAACCACCGACTTAATGTAGTGTACTTTTAAAATGTCCCTCTTCATCCATCACATTTAAAGATGAAGTAATTCTTGTTATTTCAGAGCAGTCAGTGGTGTACACACCCCTCTGCCAATGGCGGTGGCTCCCGGGTCAGAGCTGACATCACTGAGCACTGCAGACATCTCTTTGGCGTCCACTACCTGCTCCCCGCTCTGAGGCAGATTCGTGGCCACCAGCTGGAACATCTCTGCAAGGAATGATCGGATTTGATGTTTGGGAAACTGTTCACGGTAAGGTGGTGTTTGTAGTCGCAGGGAGAGACGAGTGCATGACCACTTAAGCCCAATATGCTTTTCTTTGTAGGATAACATTTATAATAGTGCAAATAACCAATCTACAAGATCACAACTTGTCACCTTGAGATGCACTGTGAGCTCGTAGATCTGCTATTTGCCATTTCTTTATATACTATAATGACATGACAAAGACTCCATTTCTGTGTGTTCTTAATACAAGTATTCAATGTAACTGAGGGTCAAACTTACCAACTCTTTTGTCATTTGCCATTGGAATAACAAGGAAAACAACCCCAGCATGCTTTGCAGAGGCATAGACGGAGTAGACGGGGAATCCAATGACAAATGTCTGAAATATATCAACATAACTGTCACACAGACTGTCCAGGGAGACATTAAAATTAAAATGTAATTGCCACTGGGGAGTCATTTGAGAGATAATGAATACATACCTTGATAAGGATACCATCTGTGAAGTCCCACAGCCTGATAGTGCCATCTACTGACGAAGAGTATGCCTGCAAAAAGAGCAGTAGTGATAACTTCTTTTTTAAATGCAGTACGAGAGTATGTGTGCATAGTTGGGTGCATCCCCCCATTCCGACATGCTGCCATTCCGACATCCCCCCATTCCGACGCTAACCCTATACCCTAATCTCTGCTGCCACTCAGACAATTAGAAGTCAATGTCGGAATAGCAGCATGTCGGAATGGAGAGCGCCCCCCGGCGGCCGCCGCATAGTTGCATACTGCATATCCCAAGAAATAAATTACAACATTACTACAGATGTAGGATACATTCAAGAAAACACAGAAAGATTATGTGTGCACACAGTTTTACTTGCTCCCAAGGTGTCACCGGATATTCTTCTCTCTTTCCTAAATTCAACTGTTTACCATGCAGGGTGACATTGGGACATACTGTATATCAACCCCATAGCTTGTAGGATATCTATGCTTAATTACAGGTCATTGCACCCTTAAAACTAAACTAAAATAATGCTGTAACTACACTTGAACTATATGCTCTATCATTAAATTTGTACACTATCTCACACATTATGTATAGATTCTGTTTCGTTTATTACTGGCCTTCTGGTTCTATCTCTTGTAAAACAAACCTATGTTTAATCTCATATCAACATAAGAGGGTAGTTTGCTCCATTGCTCCACAAATGGTTTGGACCGCCAGATAATCACAGACAGAGTTGAACGGTTATGTGAAACCAATCCTCCTGCCATGAGGATTTGACAAGGGAGTCCCTTTTTTGCAGGTCTTTCAGTCCGAGTGTATAAAAAAAAGCACCTCGGCTAAGGTGGAGACGACGGAGGCGACCTTGAGCCACGTGAGACACCGCCGAGCGAGCGGTAGCGAGTGAGTCGCCGTGTCGAGCGTTGCGAAGGTCGCATGGGCCGACTCGGCACCATTAGAAGTTGTAAACCAGGGGGCCAGCCGCCAGAATAGTAAATCTTCATCCTGCCGACTTTCGCCACCTCCGCGCAGCCATTCACAAGCTTCCGCTGGTGGGTCTTGCCTTAACTGAGGCACCCTGTTGACAATAGCGCTTGAAGTGTGTGACGGAAGTGCTGCGGTTAACGGAAGTTACGTCATGCGATGCGGGTCTGTTTACATTCCCCAGCGAAAAAAATAAAATAGATTGTAGCTCTTAACTCACTCTGAATAGGTGTAACATTGCTTGAATCAATGTTTTTGTTTGTATATTGTTTATTGCGAGCGTAACCGACGGAGCAGGAGACGTAGACCAGCTTTTTTCGTGCAGGGAATACGTTTGCAGGAACACCGCACTGTGACAAAAATACAGCTTCCGGGAAAATTCAGCCCCCCCCTCTTCACGTCTTCTGCCTTCTATTGTCACCAGGCTTTTCTCTTCGCAGATGAGTAAGCCTGGCTACGCGAGGCTATAACTGAGGTGCTTTTTTGATACACTCGGACTGAAAGACCTGCAAAAAAGGGAGTCCCGATTTGACAAACCTGAAGGTGGTTGGAAGGGTTGAGGACAACACCCGTCACCATGTCTCTGTGGCCCTGCAGATCATGGATGGACTCTTCTGTCTGTGTGCTGAACACCTTCACACACTCCCCCGAGGGGACCAGTAGGAACCTAGACACAAAATTAGCAAAAATAATACATAGTAATCACATATACAGATTCTTCTCGAAAAATTAGAATATTGTGTAAAAGTATATTGTCTTGAAACTTTCAGATATTTCTTGAAACTTTCATATATTCCAGATACATTGGACATTCAGTGAATTATTCCAAAACTATTTTTTGTTAAAACGTTGACATTTTATGGCATACAGCTCATGAATATCAGAAGTCCATATTTCAAAATATTACAATATTCCACAAGACCACTCAAAATAAGGATTTATAATAGAAATGTCAACCTTCTGAAGTCAAACTTGCTTGAAGTCCAGTGGGAAGTTTCCAACGTCAGTTATGATTTGGGGTGCTATGCCATCTGCAATGCTTTTGTACACAATATTCTAATTTTTCTAGAAGGATCTGTATAGATTTCATTATGGTTTATTAATGAATCTTGTTAAACTTGATGGATAGTGTAGGTACTAACTACACAGCAAGTTAGTACGGTTCTAGTGTCGTCACCATCTCAGGGATCCTTCCTTGATATGGGTCCAGTGGGTCCCCAGCAAAACAATTAGTTTAATTTCACTATTATTACACCGGCTAGAACTAAACCCAATGACAGAATATGTTTAATTCTCTCCACTGTTATCTCTCCAGTCCCACCTACAGTATACAGTCAGACAGTGGTAGAATTATGCCCCGACTCCCTGCTGGCACACAGCTATTCTATTTCACAGCTATTCTATTTGTCTGTCATTTGTCTGTCTGTCATTCAATGTTATATGAGATACTTCAATTGTTTCCAGTGGAAATAAGCTTAGTCTTTTCATGGATCTCCTTTTAGTAGACCTTGTACCAGTGAACTGTACCGTCATGAAACTGTACCTTTTCCTATGCAAACTTCTAATAAAGTCTTCAATCAATCAATCAGACACAACGCATTTTCAAATGGGCTTGGGGCGACATAATAGTAAAATACGTATCAACATAGGGGTCCCTGACATGAATATATTTGAGAATCATTGTAGTTAACCAGTGATTCTCAAAGTGGGGTCCTTTAGGGAGTTCCAGGGGGTCCCCAGCTAAATGATAGTTAGGAAAATGATGGACCCTTATGGGTCTGCAACTCACGAGTGTACACATGGAACCAAATTCGGGTCTCAGAGTAGAGATGGTAATGCCATTAAATGGGGGTTCGTACTAGCCCAGTGCATGTCAAACTGGGGGTCCTTGAAATTAAAATGGCTGCGAATCACTACTAGAGCCAAACAAAATCTTCTCTTATGGGTGTATTGTTGTATCTTTTCAAGTGGGGGTCCGCGGGCTAAATTTGTCAATGTGGGGGGTCCTTGACATGGAAAAGTTTGAGAACCACTGTAGTAAACAACATTCACACACACCAGCCGGGGTAGCGGCTAGCTGCTAGCATTAGCTTGAGCACACATAATAAGCTCGTATAACTTTGAAACCGCCATTCAAGACCGTTTCTGCGTCGTAGGCACAGTTCTTCTCAACACGACACACACATACCTGGAGTCATTGGTGATGACAGGCTCCCTATAGTTGATTTTGCTGCCACCTCGGTGAACCACGCGGATCTCGCCGTGTTCCACCATGTTTTCACTCAATCTCAACTACAACCCTTCACCCCTGACCTCAGCTCTGTTGTTGTTGCTGCTGCTGCTGCTGCAATCTGTGTGATGTGATGTGATGATGTCGCCCTCTGGTGGTTTTCTTTTAGTTGCGTGCCGTGACTATATTATTAGAGGCGCTTCCCCTGTAACAGTATAGCCTAGTACTCGGCTAGTAGTACACACTACAAATTGTAAATCCATTGCTTAAATCCATATAAAGGGAATCCATCCATATAAATTGGATTGTAATCTACAATCCAATGAATGGATTCCCTTTATATGGATTTAAGCAATGGATTTAACTTTATATCATGTTAAAAGGATCCCAATTGAAACAAAAGCCATAGGCTTTTTTGGGTTTATCCTTTTAGTTGCCCTTGTAGTGAACTGCAGCCTACTGTCATGAAACTGTACCTTTTCCCATGCAAACTTCTAATAAATACTTCAATCAACAATCAACCAACCGACCGATCGATCAATCAATCAATCAATCAATCAATCAATCAATCAATCAACGACCGTCGACGGTCGTATCTCAAGGGCTATAACAGTGAGTGTAATATTCGAGCTTAGATCTTCATTGTCCAGCTCATCTGAATGGTGTCAGGCATAATCGCCTATAACATTTTCGCCAGGTCTTTTCGCGGGGCACTTTTGCCGTGGAGGAGAGTGTTTTTACCTAACCTGTCTGGCCGTTTCACCGCCGTTGAAGAGCCATTTCGCCCACGCTGTCCATGGTTCCATATTACCCCTTTGTCATTTACATATTATATTGACTGTGACAGTGGTGTCCAGTGGCGTCAGTTCAGAAAAAGCTAAGTTATGGCAACATGTTGCCATACCTTATCAACAGGCATGATTCATTTATTTTGAGAAGTACATTTTCTTTTTTTCCCCCGTTTCTACGGTTTCTTGGGCTGGATATGGCAGCCTGGAACAGTTGTTCAAGTGCAGCTAAACTTGGCATGTTAGTAATGTTAGAGCTATTGGAATCAGGTGCCTCTCTCTCTCTCTCTTTCTCTCTCTCTCTCTCTCTCTCTCTCTCTCTCTCCCCCCCCTCTCTCTCTCCCCCCCCCCTCTCTCTCTCTGCGTCTTCTGTGTGAGGGATGCATTTATTTTACCAAGCGCATGTCATCTCTGGTCGAATCCCCGCACCAATTGACAAATATTAGGCAGAAATTGTGAAAATAGCTGATCTACACGCTCACCCAGTTAAAATATGCACGCTCACCCCAGTTAAAATATGCACTGCACCTGCATAGGGCATATAACCATGCAACCATGCGCTTCACACTGCATATTTATGGCTAATACATTAAATAGCCGATCTACATGCTCACATTGCAAGGTGTTGTGAGCATGTAGATCTGCTATTTTCACAATAGAACCATGTTATACAAAATGTATGCCTCACCCTTAGTGCTTGTCAGGGTGGGGGGGGGGGGGGGGGGGGGGGGTCCCCAGTTAAAATATGCATTGCACTTGCATAGGCATAACTGTGAGATAAGAGCCATGCAAATGCTTCACATTCTTCCGTATGAAATGCATATGATTCCCATATGGTAGGTTATGTATCAATTAATTAAGTATTTGGACGCACCTGATTCCAATAACTATCTGTATTGATGTGATTACTATGGAGTGCATCATAGCCGTGTTATGGTCACCGTTTGACAGGTAACACCTGTCACAATCAATATAATATTTAAATGACAAAGGGATAATATGCAAACATGGACAGTCTGACAGCAGAATTTAGCGTAGACATACAGATTAGAGCTTTGGAATCATCAGGTGCGTCCAAATAATAATTAATTAATTGATACGTGCACTGCGCAAATAGGTCATGAGTCATGATGTCCCGATATAGACCTACATCATAGCATTTGATTTTGAATATTATCATAGGCCTACTGCTGTTATGCTTTGTGGTGAAGAAGGTTTGTAAAATATAGATAGGATATGCAGCAAAATTGTTCTGGAGGGAGGCGCGCAACCCTGCAAGCATAAACTTTCTGTGTCTGGTTCTGGTCAATCTGGTGCGCTCTCCTCTGCTCTGAGCCAAATTATGTATGTATGTATGTCTGTCTGTCTGTCTGTCTGTCTGTCTGTCTGTCTGTCTGTCTGTCTACCTTTCTGTCTGTCTTTGTGGCCAGTGCGCTGCATCGCGTGTCATCATTGCCTCGTTAAAGACACTCCACTTAACATTTTAAACCAGGCAAAATGGATTTTGGATTGATGTAGGTTTAAGCGAAGAAGCGCCGACACTAAATAAACCGTGACTGACAGGGACAGTAGGACTACAGGTGGGTAAAACGGCATTCATTAGCTTTTATCAAACTGCGAGCCCAGCATGTGTTCTGTCTTTGCTGCCTGTATCAACGCGAGTGAATGCGCTCTGCAGAGGCGTCAATTGGGTATGGCAAGCTATGGCAGCTGCCATACCTTGGCTACAGGGGGACATAATAAAATGTACTTTTCATTGTGCCTGTTGCTAAGGTATGGCAACATGACTGATACCAGTCATGTTGCCATACCTTAGCTTTTTCTGAACTGACGCCACTGGCGCTCTGAGCTGCCCAGTCTGTGCTCTGCATGCACCTCAAAGAGAGGACGCATCAGAGAGAAATAACATCGTGCTTTAGGAGGACCGGACTGTGGACTTTTTGCCCTGTGCAAAGCCCTAAATGATTCCAATAGTTTTAACTTCTAATCTGTATTAATGTGATTTCTATGGAGTGGCATTGCATAGGATAGCCGTCACCGTTGTTTGACAGGTAACACCACTGGCAAGCAAACATGGACAGTCTGAGGGTAGGCAAAATGGCTCTTCAACAGGGTGAATCGACCAGACAGGCCTGGTGAAAAGGCTCTCCTCCACGGTGAAAAAGCCACGCGAAAAGACCAAATGCGTGTAGGCGAATATGTTATAGGCGAAAGTGCTGGTGACCATCTGAATACACACATTGCATTATTATAATAGTCTCTCAAGAACAGGCTGAGCTCCAGTAAGGACCCCTTTTTTTTGACATGGCGTATAGCCATGAATTTTTTGTGTCTTTTTTTTTTAAAGAAAAGGGTAGGCTATAGCCTAAAATAAATTAGTTGTGTTGTGTCACAAACTCACAATCAAAAACGAATTAATACATAAATACATGATAATAACATAGGCCGCCTACTACTGATAATAATCATTATTAATTCTATTCACGTTTGTCACCCCAGGGCCTCTGTTGGCTAGATGAGGGTGCTTTAGGAAGGACCGCCTATAGACAAGGATAAACGAGACACTTCGGCTGCATCATTCTTAAAACGAAAGTTAAACGGGGAAACACAAGCGCACATGGTTCATGATCCATTGTGATCAGCTTCTCCTCCGGACAGGCAGCAGTACGCGGTGCAACAACGTTGCCAGGTGCGTATTTGACATGAAATATAATGTGTATGGTAGACTATATTGTTGTAGCTAATTTGGACGAATCACGTCACATCACCCTAACCCTAACCCTAACCCTATAACCCTATTATTACAATTATTGTAACGATTTCTAATTCACACAAAATATAGGGTCGTTTATCATAACCATTTCATCCTTAAACCCACGACTTTGTTAATCTTTGTTATCCTTATCCATGTAACTCTCAGTGGTAAAAATGTATTGTAGGCTTAGGCTACACAGTTATAACTCTGTGGAGATGTAGGTATTAAAATGTCATTAACGTTATGGATCATTGATTGATTATTGAAGCATCATGAGCCAGTGGAAAGCGATACAACAGCTAGAGATCAGGCTACTGGAGTTTGTCGACTACCTTTACGATGACAACTTCCCCATGGAAATCCGACAGGCACTCGCCAACTGGATTGAGTCCCAAGACTGGTGAGTATTGCTTGTCTCCCCCTCATACGCGCGCGCACGCACGCACCCACACACACACACACACACACACACACACACACACACACACACACACACACACACACACACACACACACACACCCACACACACACACACACACAGAGAGAGAGAGAGAGAGAGAGAGAGAGAGAGAGAGGAGAGAGAGAGAGAGAGAGAGAGAGAGAGAGAGAGAAATAGAAATAGCGTAGCCTATTAGTAAAAGTTGGGAAAAACTTTTGAAACAAATGGCAAACAAATTTTCTCTCTCTCTCTCTCTCTCTCTCTCTCTCTCTCTCTCTCTCTCTCTCTCTCTCCATTCTATTCAATTAAGGTGTTTTATTAGCATGTGAAGCATACATTTATTGGTTCATGTGTGGAAGTCGAACCTTTAATATGCCTGGAAGAATTCTTACAAGTGCTGCCTGCATTATTCAAATTTGAGTAATGTAGTGCAACAGTGTCAACATATACCTACCGGTATATGTTGACAAAAATGTTCAGATACATTCTTTAATCTAATGTCTATTGAATATGGACACAATGTAAACGGGAACAATGGTCAAGTGACCTTGGTTCATTAACCCTTTCACGGCCAGGCTCAGAGTGGGTATAGCCAGACCCCCCCAGGGCTCATTGAGTGGGTTCAAAGGCGACCCTATAGCAAAATGAGGGAGAGTTTAAACATGAAAGCCCTATTTTATTCTATTTTACAGCTCTCACAATTCATCATAATGCCACACGTTGTGTCTGTGAGCATTTTTGTAGTATTATCATTGATGGTACATGTAAATATAAAGTGTGCATGGGAGAAAAAAAAGATGAAATCACAAACTCAAGCCCAACAAATAACAGATGGGCATATTGATTTACTAACGTTAACATTGCATACGTAGTGATTATTAACACAAATCAGTGTGTTCAAATTTACACTTCAACACTATTCATCCCAAAGTTCAGCTTCAAAGCCCTGCCATGTGGTTCTCTCGACAGGACAAAAGTAATTTACTGTCGATGTGAATTTTAGTTACCCCCGGATTCCAGTCTAAAACCAGTAAGACTCCCTAATCGGGAGATAAGCGACCGTCAGGTCGCAGCGTGATTTTAGGCCAAAATGTGTAGGAGCAGTGTCCAAAAATGTGTTTGAAAAAATCGGCCTGATGGTGGCGCTATATGGGACAGATCCATGTTGATGAGATGAGTGTAGACAATCATACTGTGTACCGATTTGCATGATTTTAGGGCAAAATCTGTAGGAGCAGTGTCCAAAAATGTGTTTGAAAAAATCGGCCTGATGGTGGCGCTATATGGGACAGATCCATGTTGATGACTTGAGTGTAGACTGTGTACCGATTTGCGTGATTCTAGGGCAAAATCTGTTGGAGTAGTGTCAAAAAATGTGTTTTAAAAAATCTGCCTGAATGTGGCGCTAAATGGGACAGATCCATTGCGTGATTTTAGGGCAAAAATTCTAGGAGCAGTGTCCAAAAATTTGTAACACTTGTCGGCTAAGCACACAGCCGATGCATAATAGTTTGTCGAGGAGACAGCTGGACAACTCTACAAGCTGCAAACAGAGATATGCACTTCTCCACTAAGAGGTGGTTTATAGTTAAAAAATGAGTCAGTGTGGTTTTACACCTTGCTCAGAGACCCTAAGCACGAGGAACTTTAGAGGTGACCTTGTATACACGATTACGCGTACACATTGTGGTCAGGTTTCAGAAGCTGCTTGCAGTACCTAGAAAAATTGTAATAGAAAATGTACGCAATGACCACCATTTGAACTTCCTCATCTCCTCGCTTTTTTAATTATTATACCAAGAATTCTGAGTTTAGAGTATGAAAATGTGTCCGTCTTCAATAAACCACAGCACTTTGTGGCTGAGCTGACGGGATCTTGTGAGCTTCAGAGACCCTCTTCAACAGAAAGTCAGTGCTCTCAGCAGGACAAAGTAATACAACTGATGATCTGTGGGCCACTTCTGAATGGCGGAACCCACAGAAAATACTGAAGTACTCAATTTACTTTAAAGGGTTTAATTCAGGTGCAAACAAACATTATCGCGTGATTAACGTTTTCGATGCAGTGCGTCTTCTTCAAAGTCAAAATGATGACTCATTTGACAAAATATGAACCTGTCGACCTCTCTTCTCCTCTGTGCTATAACTCTATTCAGCTATTTGCTGTGAATTTGAGCATGCACCGTAAGCAGACCCGGTGGCAGGACTCAATGGCTTAGGGGGCCTCCGTGAGCTTAAGGTTGCGACCATTATGCAAATGTGTGTTTCAAGCGAGTCGCCTTTGTTTTCGAGTATTTGCAACTCGGCGGGGGAGGGGCCAGGTGGTCCACGCGAGGGGATCCGGCCGCCATTTGCCCCTCGTGCCGCCGGGCCTGACCGTAAGCATGATGAGAAAAGTAAATTGTTTGTGTGTGTGTGTGTGTGTGTGTGTGTGTGTGTGTGTGTGTGTGTGTGTGTGTGTGTGTGTGTGTGTGTGTGTGTGTGTGTGTGCTGCTGTGTCTTTAGGGACACAGCAGCTGACCATGAGTCCATGGCTGCAGTGTTGTTCACCAACCTCCTGTCACAGCTGGAGAGGCAGTGCACTGAGGAGCATAACTTCTTACAGAGACACAACCTCAAGATCATCAACCAGCAGCTTCAGGTACCCAGTACTCCTACCTCACTGCTTCATATCACCACCATCACCCAGTGGCACGCACCGTGACACACGCACGCACACGCACGCACACTGATCTTCTTGGAACACACCTTCACTTCTCAGTAATGGCCTGATAAGGAAAGTTGGCTGATGTGTATCAGCAAAACACACGCGCGCACGCACACACACACACACACACACACACACACACACACACACACACACACACACACACACACACACACACACACACACACACACACACACACACACACACACACACACACACACACACACACAGCTGAATTAGAATAATTTTATTATTTTCTGAATACTACATTGTTATGTATGGTGTAGTTGCACTGAAGAATGTTTCCACTGTTACTAATATGGAGTATCTGCTGTAAATATAGCAATGAACTGTAGTCTATGTTGTCAACACTGTTATTGTTTGTCATACCTCCATTGAGTACTTCCTCAATAGATAGAGGTGCGGCATGGCCTGTGATGTGTCTATTGGAGCTGACAGGGAAGTGACAAGCCTTTGTTTTTGTTGCCAGCGAGGGATTAGCTGGAAGTATCAATTTGAAATTTACTGCTGTTTTATTGTCTGCTACACCTGAATTGCCCTCCAGGGATTGATATATTTTTATGTCATAGCACTACGGTTACCTGCTGCGACACATGGAAAACTAGAAAGTTGCAATTCTGGGAAATTGCACGTGTGGTTGCACCATAGACTGTAAAAAACATGGACGGTGGGAACCCATAGGTTTCTATGCTGCGAAAATGAAGCTTTTTTTTGCCCTTGTATGGGTGTCGCCATCATTGTTTTAATGAGTACCATTAAATGCTATTGGCTGCCAACGGTCGTGTGCAACCGCAGGGATACTTGGGTAAATATGTTGAGCCTGCGGAAAAAAAAGCACACAAAGAAGAATAATCACAAGCCTATGATCACAAGCCCCTCCTACAGCATACCTAGCTTTAACATCAATTATAACATAAATTGGACCATATTGTCACAAAACGCATATCATGGTGATTGAAACGAGGCTTTAAATTAGCGACAGGAACCATAAAGTATTTATGACCATGTTTATTAAGGTAAGAAAATCAAATGTAAAAGTTTGGGGGAAATGAATGGAATCCTATGGAGAACATGTTGCTTCTGGTACCAGAACAGCGCAACTAGCGGCCAATAGGAACTTTTAGTTCTGTGTATGCTTCAGTTTAAATCCGGACAACGGGCCCCCTGGGTTGCACTGATGCGAGTCGCAAGGAATCCACTGGGAAATTAATTATGTCTTACCATTTATATTAGATATTGTGATGCCAAGTGAAGCATGGCCAGTCCTGTCTGATTGGACATTATATTGTCCAAGATATCTGGCCTTACAACCAGGATAACTTCAGTCAAAAGGTTAACTAATAGCAACCACACTAATTAAGAGAGATATTCTAGCTTGCGGGCTGCAAAAGGAACTTTTGTTTGCACCTCCAACACACTCACAAGTCATCGATTCCTTTCCCCTATTTGCACGTGGTATAGGGTGTGACGTCACTTATGACTCGCCCAGAATAGGGACGCTATAGGGTTCATGTGGTTAAGGACTATACATTTGAGTTGAGTTAAATTAAAATTCATGGATCATGCCCCTACAGGCCTTCTCATGCGATGTAATGTGAATGCTCCTGCAGAGGTATAGCGGTGACACCCAAAACATGAACAGGAAATGTTTGGTTGAGGTGTTGTTGATGCCGTGAGCCTCAACATGTGTTGCTGAATTGGAAGAGTAGAGACGTATACCTTTGCAGAACAGAACCCTGAGCTGTTGTTTCCTGTGTGTGTGTGTGTGTGTGTGTGTGTGTGTGTGTGTGTGTGTGTGTGTGTGTGTGTGTGTGTGTGTGTGTGTGTTTGTGCGTGTGTTATGTGTGTCCGATGTTTGTGGGTGTTCTCAAAGTCAGTGTTTCACAAAGGAAGCAGTAACTCATGTATGGTGAGATGGTATAGGTGATGTTTCTGTGTGTGTGTTGCTGAAAGTGAAAGCGCTTTTGGAGGTGAACTTTATAGATGGTTGTGGTTGATTAGATGTTGTGTTCATGATATACATACTGTATGCCATTTTTGCAAGAAATAGGCCCCTATAAAAAGTTTTATACCGAAGTTTTATACCGAAGCTCGCACCGTGATACGTTGTGAGCTATTTACTGCCATTTTACAGGCATGTCACTACAGTACGTTCCCTACTGTACATCAGGGGTGTAACCTTTTTGGCTCAGGGCACCCCTACATTTTTCTCACCCGAGGCTTCCCTACATTATATTCATATTTTTTACTCCCAGCACCTTATATTTATGGCATATTGTACTACTACCTCCAGCATAACAGTATGATCTAACACTTTTTTTAATCAAAAATATTAAACTTTTTGTAATTATCATAAGATGATGACAACATCTGAATGAATTTGTGTTTTATTTAGTAAATCACATTACTTGGCGCCAGCACTGCATTTGATAACTTCTCCGGGCACCAGAGTCCTGGTTCGGGGCTTTTAGCATAAATTCCAAATATTATCACATCGCGGCACCCCTGCTGGACTGCTGTCACAGCACCCCAGAGTGCCTGGGCACCCACTTTGAAAACCCCTGCCCTACATTACTGTTATGTTCCTGGCCTAGGGGTTACATGGAACACAACAAAAACTGGGGGAGACGCAGTCAAAACAAAGTTTAAACCATTTATTTAAATAAGCAAAATTAAAGAAACATACCAAAATGAAGAGTGAGGTGTGGAAGTCAGTCAAGTCAGTGGTGAAGTGCATGTATGGATGAGTGAGAGATGTAGTGGGTGAGTGTTGCATGTATTAACAGAAATAACAAATAAGGGGAATGGTGGGAGAGGAGCTGGAGTGAGGAGAGCTGGGAGAGGACTGGGGAAGCAGGCTTTTATAGGTGTGGACCGGGCCCAGGTGCACACCAATCAGTCTTAACGATGCTGCTCCCCAGTCCTATGGGAAGGAGAACAGAACAAATGAATACAAAGCAAATAACTATAACCAAAGAGTGATACATAACCATAAACCCTATATGGCCTATAGGCTTACAATATATCCTCCTAATGAGGGAACCGTCACACCCCCCCCCATAAAGACGGGGTCCCCAAAGGGATCACCGGACAGTCGGACACCCTGTTACTTTGAATATTGTACTTTAAATGTTGTATTACATACTACCTGTACCACTCATCCCCTATATCTACCTCAACTCCACCCCGCCACACCATCCTGCCTATCACCTCAGCAACCTTGTACATTGGAGCACTTTTAAGAGATGACAAACCTGATGGCCTAAAATGGAGAAAACCCAGGAGACATTTTAGGGTAAGAGAACACAAGTCATGCACACATTTTTGAGTCTCCAAACTCTAGAATTAGAGGTGCTATACAACTTAACTTTAACATGACACATGATGGTCAGTAGTAATAATAAAGTATAAAAACAGAATCCCAATTAAACACCAGCACTGCATTACCCAAACCCAACCACTGCTCCTCCAATGGCTAACCCCCCCTGCAGGCCATCACCCTGGCAACTGATGTCAATGAAGAACTTAAGGGATGATGACAGGACAAAAGAAGGACCAACTGAGCCTAAATGGAGAATCTGGACAGCGGAAAATCATCGGGTTTAGTGACAATATTTTTTAAGCAAATTTACATGGCATAGTTGGGTGGAATTCTGACGATTGGGTGTTGAGATCATGTAACTTTGCTCTGAGACCTTTTTCACCACCTTGTGTGGACCAGAGAACTTTGAAATTCTATGAAATGGTGATATAACCATTGGAAGTAAAGCCAGGACCTGGTCTCCTGGACTAAACACCCGGCACTCAGCTTTAACGCCACCCACCGGTTTTATCTTATCCTGAACTAATGTCAACTTTTCTTTAGGCTTGTCAGTTTTGATACTTTGAAACTTCTCAGATACTTTGACCTTTGGAGCGTCACAGTCACTTTTATTAGCTTCCCCCGTCACCAGGGGAATGGACGTCACCATTGCCGGCGGTGGACCCTCTGCCCACACCCGAGCACCAACCAGGTCGTTACCCAGGATGACCGTCACCCCTGGAATCGGCAGTGCTGGGCGCACAGCAAGCTTTGCTTCTCCCTGGAACAATTCACATTTAAGCATCACTTTATGCAAGGGAACCAACAGTATGTTCATGTCTATGCCCCGGATATGGACTTTGTTACCCGTGTCAGAATCATTGGTTAAAGGAAGAACACCAGCCTGAATAAATGAGTCAAAAGCCCCTGTGTCTCTCAAAATAGTTACAGGTACTTCTTCCCCACCTTGCACCAAAGAGACAGAACCCTTCATGATAAATGGACGGTAAGAATCTACTGCTGCAACTACTGCATCTTTATTTCGACCGAAATGTGGTGTAACACAAGTGGACACCGGATGAACTGGAGCGGACATGCCAGCCCCTTTTGGTTGCCGATCACCTGCGTTAAAATTGTCAGTCTTTGGGTAACCGTTCAACTTAAAACAATCTGATCTCCAGTGGCCCCGCCTATGACAATGACTGCAGACCTTTTCCGACTCACGCACATTACCACTGCTGTTACTTTTAGCTTCGACAGGATGAGGTTTCTCATATCGGCCATGTGACTCATTGGCAGCATGATTGCCACCTCCCGCATTGAACTCTTCACGGTGCGTCAAGACAAAATCATCAGCGAGCGCTGCCGCGTCTGCAGCAGTGCGCGCTTTCTGCTCATTAATATACGTCGCCACTCGAGCAGGAACAGAATTTTTAAACTGCTCCAAAATCATCAAGTCACACAATTCTTCAAACTCTGTTACCTCCGAGGCGTTGCACCAGCGGTTAAAAGACGTAGTTAAATCACGTGCAAATTCCAAATGACACTGCTTGTCATGTTTCTTAGAAAACCTGAACCGCTGGCGGTATGCCTCGGGGACGAGCTCGTACGCTTTAAGCACCGTTGCTTTAACACAGGAATATTTTTGACTGTCAGCCACACTCATTGCCGAAAAAACCTCTTGCGCCCTGCCGGTTAAGACACACTGTAACAGCAATGTGCGCGCCGAATCAGGCCATTTACGCAGGTTAGCCACCCGCTCAAACATAACAAAAAATGTCTCTGGATCACGTTCTGAAAACTTGGGCACCAGACGGAGATTTCCATTTACGTCAAACGACCCCTCGGACTGATCTGCAGGTCTAGGAGATACTTGTGCAGCAGGTTCCATCTTACCATCCCTTATCAAATCTAACTTGTTCTGCTCAACCTGTATTTTAGCTTGTTCAGTATCATGTTTCATTTTTTCAATTGCATACTGAGTTTCTAGTCTCACTCTTTCCTGCTCTAGTCTCACTTTCTCTTGAGCACTCTGTGTGTCTAGCCTCACCTTTTCCTGATCTGCTTGTAATTTAGCTTGCAACAAAATTAACTCTTTTTGTTGTTCAAATGTCAACCCTGCCGACACTACAGGCATCACAAACGGCGGCGCCACCGCTGTGACATCTGACTTTGTTGGAGTAGACATTGCCCCTTGTCCCTTATGAACAGGAACATCTTTTTCAAATAAATTCTCTCTCAACACTTGAAATAAAGTCTCCTTTAATCTCTTGTCAACTGGCCCAATTTCAATGTTATAGTTTTCTGCTATTTTAAGTAATTGGTCTTTGGTGCACTGACTTAACAGTTCCTCAGAAGGAGAATCTACAAATTCATCTACTGTAACCATCCTGGCTCACGTGCGCTTTAACAATCCCCCAGCTGGCAAACCAAAACAAAATACAAGTGCCCCACTATTTAAACCACCCCGCTAACTCCACCCGACTGGATGTGCTGGTTAACGGTGGGTATTTATGCACATGAAGGCCACCGCAAAGGCCTAGCTTAACCCAGGGGTAGGAAAGGCAACCACTAGCTGGCGACCTGCGTACACCACCTGGCTGCGCTCCCGAGACGGGGTACGCACACACCGGCACGCACCCGCAATCTCCAGCCGCCCCGTGCACCTAAACCACCCGGGCCTAAACGACTTGCATTATTTTAACCCCAGTAGCTGAAAAATAAAAAACGCACCTCACAGGGACACTTGTATGAAAAATGAATTAAAACCAGCCAGGAAACACTTTAATTTTCACTTTAGCAGCACAATAAACCAGGAAAAACCTCCCCACCAAACTTAACCAAATACTAATGCAACTTAAGCAAAACTCATGTTAAATTCAACCCAAAAAGTTAACTGCATCTCCCAAACTTAAAGTCCAGACCAAAAAGCATAGCAGCGCTTTCTGTACTCACCGGACTGTAGATCAAACAGGACAAAGGAACCCCCGGAATGATTCCCCAAATGAAGACACTGCATTCACAAAACCACAGCGCCAACGAGCCATTAACCGACGCCCAAATTAGCCAATTGACTCTACTATTGCAGAATTTTGCCAATTGACTCTACTATTGCAGCGCAGCACTAGCAAACAAATGCAGAAGGGAGACTCACTTGATTCTCCAAACTCACTGCATAAAAAGTCAAAATTTACCGGCGCGAGCCCCCACTTGTTATGTTCCTGGCCTAGGGGTTACATGGAACACAACAAAAACTGGGGGAGACGCAGTCAAAACAAAGTTTAAACCATTTATTTAAATAAGCAAAATTAAAGAAACATACCAAAATGAAGAGTGAGGTGTGGAAGTCAGTCAAGTCAGTGGTGAAGTGCATGTATGGATGAGTGAGAGATGTAGTGGGTGAGTGTTGCATGTATTAACAGAAATAACAAATAAGGGGAATGGTGGGAGAGGAGCTGGAGTGAGGAGAGCTGGGAGAGGACTGGGGAAGCAGGCTTTTATAGGTGTGGACCGGGCCCAGGTGCACACCAATCAGTCTTAACGATGCTGCTCCCCAGTCCTATGGGAAGGAGAACAGAACAAATGAATACAAAGCAAATAACTATAACCAAAGAGTGATACATAACCATAAACCCTATATGGCCTATAGGCTTACAATATATCCTCCTAATGAGGGAACCGTCACAATTACCGATTCCCAAAGTTGATGCTGAACAGATACTGTTCCAGTAAGTAAGTTACTTACTGTATGTTAAACATGTGGGTGTTGCCTCGTCATTCAGGCTTTGACGCTGGCACAGTAAAAGTCTTAGTCACAAATGTAGGCGAATGAAAACGTTCCCACTCCCAGTGGAACAGCGCAAACTTTCCCTAATGTCTGAGTAGGCAGAACAGGGGATGGCTTTTGACAAAAACATCACCCAAAACCAGACTGGCATTATAACTGTAGATAATAACAAAAAATACAATAGCAATTTAGTGCAGTTCTTTTTTTAAATTTTTGTTAAGATATTCTTTTGGGCTTCTCTTAAGTTCAGTTCAACTTTATTGTCATGTGTGTTATTATAATACAATGAAATACTTGAACCTTAACACAACACAACACAACACAACACAACACAACACAACACAGGAGCTTAGCTCACCGTCTCAATCCCACATAAAAACACCTGCATACTGTAGACATAGGCAGTGCACTCATATGAGTATAACATTATGATATAAAGTACACACGATAACGTTACATATTATACAACAACAATGGGTGCGTTCTGCAGCAGCCTTGTACTGCCTGTGTAAAGAAGACGCGTGGTGTGTGATTTGATGCTTTGGTGACGTCTTTTAGATGGAAGGAAGGAGCGAGAACAGAACATGAGCGGGGTAGCTGATGTCCTTTTCTGGATTTGCCTTTCACAGCAAGTCGTGTAAATTAGGGGTACAGGGATTATGCTATCGATTACTTTTTGGATTGAACAAGTGTTTGAGAAGTGTGTTTTTTGTTTATTGTTTTATATCAATAGACAATATATATATATATATATATATATATATATATATATTTTATAATCGACTAAAGCATCTCTGTTTAACCACATAAGATTTGTAGATTTCTACTTTATTGTACAAGAGTGTCACACAAAAATAGTGAAAATAGCTGAGCTTGTAGATCTACTATTTTCGCTATTGTATATGATTTCTTTGTCTTTTCGACATTTTTGAAAATTAAAAAGAAATTACCCCCCCCCCCCCCCCCCCAAATTAGAATTGTATTAGAATTAGCACAGTATACAGGTAAATGCTATGTACCGGTAGTTATGCTATTATATTATGTCATTTAACTCTGGATTATACAGTGTACCCACAAATAAACTGCCATTCTCTTTTTGAAAACAAGGAGTGTTGTACCACATTCCTTTATTAGTGGGCTGGTACAGTTGCGTTATGAGTTATGACGACCATTTCCAGTAAGCGAGGCCTGCCTGAATGACACACCTCCATTTAGCCAACTACTTCCTCCCCTCTTTGAATAGTTTTTCCCGGTATGCCTGTATATCACTCAGGCATTATGTAACACGTCACCTTTGTGCATGTGTGTTTGTGTCTCTGCGTGTCTGTGCCTGTGTGTGTGTGTGTGTGTGTGTGTGTGTGTGTGTGTGTGTGTGTGTGTGTGTGTGTGTGTGTGTGTGTGTGTGTGTGTGTGTGTGTGTGTGTGCGGGCGGGCGTGGGTGCATGTGCGTGCGTGTGTGTGTGTGTGTGTGTGCCGCAGGTAAAATACAAAGACAATCCTACTCTGATGGCCAGGACTATCTCTACTCGTCTCCAGGAGGAGAGGCGTATTCTGGGCAGTGTGCAGCAGGAACAGGTCTGTCACTTAGCCATCTCTGAGGGGAAGTCCCCCTATCAAATACCACTACACTGTTTAAAGCCGCAGTAAAATAAACAGACATACAACAAGACTATCAACTTCCACTTCTAGGAAGCATAAAGGCACAGTGGGCAAAGTTCAGAAGACAAACAGTGAAAGCATAATGAGTTTATTTTGTATTCATACAACTTATTTGTGTTGTTGTTTGTAAATAGAAATGAAATGTTTGACACTGGGAAATTGCCAGCAGTAATGTAATGTAGGCTACTGTATAATGTACATGAATAATGTGACTTTTATTTAACATGCAATAACAATGATATAGTCCTTGAAATATTAGGTTAAAGGTTCTTGGTTATAATGTTCAAATTATTTTGTCCATGGGAAACTCTGGGTAAATAACAACTAAAGAAAGCCATCTGATGAGAGCATTTCTATTACCAGGGGCCATTGGAGAAGTCCATACAGAATTCTGTGACCTTCGAGAAACAGAAGAATATGGACAACAGAGTCGCGATCATCAGGAGCAGTGTACAGGTACAGTATAGGTGTAACAATATAGCAAGTACCAAAACTAACACGGCACGTAAGCTAAAGTTAAGTGTGATTTATACTTGTGCTGGTGGAAGCGATATAGCACACAAACAAGCATAAATCAGTCACTCCATATTGTGAAGGTATCGAAAATATGTCATCTTCAGTAAGCAACACCATCGTACTATGGATGGAGAATAAATTAGGATGAATTGTATGGCAGAACACACAGTATGTAATCAGACAGTACATTTGTACCTTAAATCAACAGTTCTCAACCTTTTACCTATAGGAGCTCTCCTTTATACATTTTGACAAAGCAGAGACCCCTACAAGTACATGCATGCACACGCTTGTGTTTTTCAGACATGTTAACTAACCACTTTGGGGGAAAACCACCCATTTTCAATATTGAACTATGTTATTAATATACCATAGAGGAGTTGTGTGGGGTTTGTATTGATGATGTCATCACGGTGTACTTCGCAATACGTTTGTATTGTGAAGTACACTTCTAGGCAACAGTTCTAGGCAACACAGAAGGGGGGGGGACTTTTTTTAATTTCCACACAACTCCTCTAAGGTATATTAATGACACAGTTCAATATTGAAAATGGGTGGTTTTCCCCTTTAAGCTGTATAGTTCTTGTACGATGAATATCTGAAATTCCTGATCTACATCAACACTTTGGGCTGATATCACATTGAGAACAATGTGATATCACACACACAGGCAGACAGTGGATGAATGCAATTTATTAACTTTGAACTACCTTCAAACATACTGTAGGCCTGCATGCCCGAAATCCCAGTCTCATGGTGACATCTTGTATCGTGTGACCACAAGATCTTCCATTCAGTCAGTTACTCACAGAACATCGTATGATCCTGATCTTGTGGCTTCAATATACAAGACATGCAGACTAGTAGTTTATTGGAACCGTGCTATATCAGCAGGTAGCATAGGATGGGAATGGGATGCTAGTGTTGTACAGTATACTATGTGCCCTGATGAATGAACACAAAATAAACCATGTCTAGATGATGGACCAGGCTGTGAAACACATCGAGGACCTCCAAGATGATTTTGATTTCTGCTACAAGACACTCCAGTCCCGAGGTGAGCTGCATTACAAAGTGTGCACAAAGAATTTAACCCATTTAGAACGGGTACACATTATTGTGTATCATTATTTTATGCTTTAACTATTGAAAAATCGTGAAAATTTGAATTTTGACCCGATTCTATAAGTGTCTTTTGAATCCTTCTAAGATTTTTTTGAAAAACCTATGTTTCTATGTCAGCAATCTGGCCAGCCATCGTCAAAGAAAAGGTCCTTTTCACTTAACTGGAGCTCAGTTAGTCTGTTCTTGAGAGACTACCATGTCAGTGGTTCTCAAACCTTTTCATGTGAAGGAACCCCAAAATGATATTTATTTGGCCACGGACCCCCATCTCAAAATATTTAGTTCCAGGGACCACCCAGAAGCAAAATTTGAGTTAAAAACGTTTGCTTTGAAAATACATATATTCAAAGATTTGCACACATTTTCACGACTTTTTCAAAAATAGCAGATCTATACAAGCTCGCAGCGCGGCACTCGGTGCCGCGCTGTGAGCTTGTATATCTGTTATTTTTCATTGGTTAAAGCATTCAATAATTCTAGGCCTAAAGAATTCTCTGAATTGTCTGGAAAATAAATGTGTCATCATATCCCGCATGTTCATGTGTGCAATGCATGTTTGTGTGTTTATGTGCTTCAGATCAGACTGAAAGGAACACAGAGAAGATGAAACAGGAAGTTACAAGACTACAGGAAATGCTCAACAGGCTTGACTTTAAAAGAAAGGTGTGTATGTGTGAACACTCTGCACAACATGTTACGACTTCAAATAATTAATAGAATCTGGATGTTATTAATTATCTGAACAATCAGAACTCGTCTGTAGGATTTTGGAAATCACAGTCGTCGGTGAACATAGTCAGATCTAATTTATTTAGCACATCAGTTGCAGGTATAAAGATAAAACATGCGTTTGCTGTAGCGTCGCTGGCACCCAAGCCTTGACATTGCTGGCCAGTGCTGGTCTTTGGTTTCATTGATTAACCCATTTGCTCTTTGGATTGTTCAGTGATTTGGAACAATCTTGGAACAAACTTAAAAGACACGTACGATAACTCAAAGGAACAGGGAAAGGGGTTATGTACAACCTGATTTTCACCCGTAGCTCGTAGATCAGCTATTTTAACTCTTATTGTGCCAATAATTTGGACCGTCCTGGGTGCCTATCCCGAACTAGTTCGGCTTAAAAAAAAAAAAAAGAAAATGTAATTTATTTTTTATTTTTTTCGAGCCGGGCCGCCGGCCGTCATCTGTTTACACGGCCAGCAAGAGCGTTGCGCCGCCGATATTTACCATCCACTCCAATGCAATCCAGGATCTTTAGAGCTCATTTTCTCTGTTCCATGCATATCCATGAGGTGTGCAACTTAAGGTCTAATCATGGCTAAATCGCCGACAATAGGGCTTCTAAAATGCTTGGTAGCCAATAGCTAACTTCAAGCTAACTTCATCCTGTCCCTGTTCATGCACAAAGGAAAGTGTTCAGACGCGTCATGGCTGCGCACGGCTTGTGCATATACAACGCTTGTCTATGGTGGATTCTATGGCCATCGGGCGCCCTCTAGTGGTGAAAAGGTGGCACTGAAAGGGTTAACATTTTAAAAAGTGATTATAATGGAAATGTCAACGAGAAAAACCATTACAGAACTTCATGGTTTTTCTGGAAGGTTCCAGGACACGGAAGGTTCTGAGCCATAAGTTGTCCTGTGTTGCATTCTTGAGACTGATGCTGTTCTTGATGGCTCTCCCAGGAGATCCTCACCAAGATGGATGATGTGATCAAGGAGATTGACGACCTGCTGACCAGTCAGCTGAACCCTGAGCTGTTGGACTGGAAGCGCAGACAGCAGATTGCCTCCATCGGAGGTCCACTCCTCACCGGCGTAGACCAGCTGCAAAACTGGTGAGGAAACGCAAAAACTAAGTAATAGTCAGAAGAGCGTGATTATGGATCCCACTGGGAAAGATGGATAACCACGCCCGGACTCATTTTTGAAGCTTGTGATTGGCTGAACCGGACGTAGGGAGCGCTCCGTTGTAGTCACTTGGACCGCGCAAGGTGCAACAAAACCCAATTATCATTGCGTTTATCGTGCGCTTGCCCAGGCATTATGGCCTGGGCATAAATAGAACGATTGCATTCACCACGGCTGCGGCGCCGTGGTGAATGCAATCCTGCGCTCGGGCGCGAAGAGCAGGACCAAGGTCCGCTGGCCTTCGCGCCGCTTGCAATGTCGTGGACAATAACTGTGAAAACGTGCGCTCTATGCCGTTTCCATCCATCTTTCCCAGTGGGATCCATAATCAGGCGTCAGAAGACAAGATTTAGATTGCTCCAAATACCTCGAGAAACAATATGGTTTTTTAAAGGTCGTTGCACACTGCTGTGTTTTTCGGGACGAATATCGGAGTGCATTTCGGAGCGTGTAAATAAAAAAATAAACTCCGCGTTATGTCAATCACGGTTGCACACTGCCACCCGATTTGTATTTATTTTCGGACCAGGGTTGATTTTTTTCAGATTTTACTCTCACTCTCCTTGGCCTGAAAAATGCTTTCGAGGATTTCGGATTTCCAAAACGCAACGAAAAAAACGCAGTGCAGTGTGCAACCAGCTTTAGACTTACTGCGAGTAAGTGATATTCTTTGTTAAAGAAATGAAGCAATTGTGTATGTACAAATAATCTGATTTAAATCGATGATTCTTCATGTCTCCGCCACCAAAAATATAACCCTTCTCCTCCATTGTCCCTCCCCCTCCTTCTCTTAACAATACATCCATATCTATCTTTCCTCCTCTCCATTTGTCTTTCTCCCTCTCTCCCCTGCTGCCTTCCTCCCTGTCCCTCCCAGGTTTACATTGACGTCTCAGAGCCTGTTCCAGGTAAAGCGTCAGCTGGATAAGCTGGGGGAGCTCATTGTGAAGGTGACCTATGAAAGTGACCCCATACCCCTGCAGAAGCCACAGCTGGAGGAACGAATCAAATACCTCATCTACCACCTCATCAGGAGGTATGAACCAATCAGATACCTCATCTACCACCTCATCAGGTGGTATGAACCAATCAGATACCTCATCTACCACCTCATCAGGAGGTATGAACCAATCAGATATCCCATATACCACCTCATCAGGAGGTATGAACCAATCAGATACCTCATCTACCACCTCATCAGGATGTATGAACCAATCAGATACCTCATCTACCACCTCATCAGCTCAGTTAGCTCAATACAACATGACAACATGAAACACAATGCCACACAACCTGTCCCCAATGAGGTCGCAGTTTAGTATGAGAAACGGCACATCTTGTCTCCGTACGTACGTGTACGTCTATGGGTTTGACACTGGGAATGCCCACATATGGAGGCCACATCGGCCACATAACATAATAACAGAATCCATATATGGCCAAGACATGGTCTCCACATGTACCGGTAGGTAAATCACTGGCCAGATGGCCAAGACATGGCGCGACCTCGCCCTAAGGTCGCTTGTCACCCTGGTTCTTACTGGTTCAAGATTCAAGAGGGTTTTATTTGTCACTCATACAAGTACAAGAAGTGAAAGTGTCTGCATACCATGCTAACAAAAACAACAAGATCATAATTATAAATATTAAAAAGAAATAGGACAGGCTTAACTACTTAAACCCTCTATACTTACAGTAGTAAACTCGAATGGAGTTGGCTTTGTACATGAACCGCTCTTTTACCCTTCTAAATCCGCTATTTAGGTCATGTGCAAACTGACATCGCGCCACATCACGTTGTAGATCGGCTATTGGGTTTCAAGTAGTTAAGATTGTACTGTAGAACTGATCTTTAGTAGAACCTTGGATTGTATTGAGGGGATGATTTTTTTTTCTATCATTTTTATCCCCCATTTTTTTCACCCAGTGCCAATTGCCTATGTAATCCTGGTCTCTGCTCTCCCTCTGCCAATGCCATGCCTGGGGAGACAACGGACTGACCTCATGCTTCCTTCTATGCATGAGTAGTCCAAGTTGCTTCTTTTCAACTGACCGGGGATTTCCCCGGTTTGGACATAGGGCGTGGAAGGAACTCGTTATTCCAACCAGTTCCTTTCCCATCCATCAGGTGCCCCGGCTGGCCAGGGGGAGGCATTATAGAGACCAGGATTACTGCATGTTTTTGTGACACCAAGGGGGGGCCTGAAGCCAAATTGACATGGTGGCCGTTTGAGGTACTGCAGCTTTTTAACGGTTGTGGCCAGAAACATGAACGCGCAACTAGGCTTCTTTGTATTGACAGCGCGTCCATGAACACAAACGATGACGCACAACGTGTCACATAGGCCCCACTACGTCACGTTCCAAAACCGGAAGAAGGGGTTGAAATTTGGCTTCATGCGCTGGGTGAGCAACTCAATACAAGTGGACGGGCGGAGATATCCGGTGTCCTCTCTATTCTTCTTAGTCTCTATGGTATCTACCCTAGAAGACACGGGGAGAACATTTTGCCAAGGGGATGCATGAGGGGATGATTTAAGCCCAAATGTTGACGATGATCTATCTGCTTCTGTGCTCTGTGACAAAATTCTCATCCCTGTTTGTTTATTTACTAAAAGCGTGATTTTGAGACCAGTTTTGCCATACATTTCATTTAAAATCAGTGGAATAGCTACTGCCAGAATCCTCAATCTTAGAAGACAGAAGCAGCAAATAAAGATGACTGACAATAATTTGGACTCATGTCATGATTTGACACAGCCTGATGGGTGGGAGCTATCAATGCAGTGGAAATACATTTTGATATCTCGTCCACAGCTCATTCGTGGTGGAGAAGCAGCCGTGCATGCCCACCCACCCCCAGAAACCACTCATCATCAAGACAGGAGTACAGTTCACCACCAAAGTCAGGTATTTGAATGTCAGTTTTATTTTATTTTCCTCTAGCATCTGTCACACTTAGTTGGTTGTGGCAGGGCTATAAGGATGCCAATGTTGATTGGTCATTTGGTCGGTTGTTTTGTTAATGAAAGTCACGTTTTTCTTCAATGTTTATCTTAGTGGCTTTTTGATTTGTATTTGCTCCAAGAAAATTAGGAAATGCACTGTGATGTCCCACTCTTTCAGTACAAATGAAGGCTCTCAGCTGTCATGTGTTTTCGACAACTAGATCAACCGAAACAATCAGGCGTCAAATCAACAATGAAATCATCATATTTCTTTGCTGATGATGATACTTTGACTTTAATCCACTCTAGACTGCTGGTTAAACTTCCAGAAGTAGATTATCAGCTCAAAGTGAAAACGACGTTTGACAAGTGAGTTTCGCATACTGTGCAATGCCTTTCTTTCTCATTTCAATTGACTGGTTAACTCTTTTTGGATGATAACAAAGTTGAACTCTTTTGACACTTATGATGAGGATCTACTTTTCTGTCATGCAATAACCTTTTTTTAATCTTCTTTTCTCTCTCTGTGTGTGTGTGTGTGTGTGTGTGTGTGTGTGTGTGTGTGTGTGTGTGTGTGTGTGTGTGTGTGTGTGTGTGTGTGTGTGTGTGTGTGTGTGTGTGTGTGTGTGTGTGTGTGTGTGTGTCTAGGGACCTACCACCCGGCAGAGTGTGAGTATACAGCTCATGTACAGCAGAGCAGGTTCCTCTGTAGGTCAGCGTGTGATGGCCAGGGTTTAAAGAAGACACTTTACTGACACAGTATTACTTCTTATAGAAAGAGATTAAAACCATTCAGCCAGATAATAGATATTAGACTTTATTAGACTCAGTTTCTTGTATATTTATTCTACGCTCTACCCCAGTGGTTCTCAAACTTGGAGTCGGGACCCCAAGTGGGGTCCCCACATTATTTTGTTGAGTTCCCAGATTAGCTTAATATAAAAAAAATTATAACTCAACGGTAAACAAACCTACATAAGTGTATACAGGGTATCTGCACATTTATAAAGTGACAATTTAAGGACTTTCAAGACTGTCAAATATGAAGTAAGCAAGAGGCGAACATTGTGAAAATAGCATAGCAATAGGCATTGTGAGCATGTAGATCTGCTATTTTCACAATATTTATCTGTGGAACCGAGTCACATTAAATGTAATACCTACAATTCACCGTTTGTCAGCCTTCTGATTGGTCCCTGAGACTCCCTGACTGGCCAACCAGAAAAAACCATTCACTTTTCGCTATCGGGGGTGGAGTTTGTGCAGTGGAGAATGTTGTTTCAGGCTTTCAGCAACTGTCCGCAGTGCGGAGCACGACCTTCGTCCAGTACGGCCGCGGCAGTAGGGGGCGATCTCGCTCATCATAATGAATAAGCTTCAACAAACTAGTTCACATGGACCTTATCAATGGTCTAACTAGTTACGATTGGGTACATATATTTTAAATGGGCAGAATTACGAAAAGCCAGCCTATTATGTGAGGAGAACAGATTATAGTTCTCCTCTTCCTACCCAAGATGCAATGCGCTTTCTTTTTCTATTTCTATTCTCTCTCTGATCCAGAGGATTAAACTAATTAAAACATATATTTTCGGGGGAAAATTACTGTTTTGCTATGTAATTACTGTACCTTTTTCTTCCCTTTTTATTAATATCACGTAGATGTGTTTTTTTTGGTACTTTATATAGCTGTAATGAGGCTATGACGAAAAGAAAAATCCCATCCACTTCCACTATAAAAGAATCTGCAATAGTGATTCTGTCCCACTGGGATTAAACAAATTAAAACATATATTTTCGGGGAAACCCCCTGTTTTGCAATGTAACTACTGTACCTTTGTCTTCCCTTTTTATTAATATCACCTAGATGTTTTTCCTTTGATACTTTAAATTGCAATAATGAGGCTATGAAAAAAAAAAAATCCCATTCACTGCCACTATAAAAACAATCTGCCCAGGGTTAATGTCCCAGCATAGTAACAGGGCAGAATGGGGCGGGATTTGCAAAAGCCTGAATTCCAAGTGCTTGTCAGGGTGGGAGTCCCCAGTTCAAATATGTTTATTTTGGGGTTCACGGCCTAAAAAGTTTGATAACCCCTGCTCTACCCTTATTTTATCTACAGAAATCGCCAGTTTTTCATCCTGACCAACAACACTAAAGCTATGGATACTGAGGAATCCTCCAATGGCTGCCTTTCAGTGGAATTTAGACACTTGGTATGAGACTCCTTCACTGCCTGGTGCATTTGTCTTTTACTGATCGGTGCGTTGCTTAATTTTAACTAAATTCAAATGCAATTCAGTTCAGTTTTGTTTGTGTCTTGCAGCAGCTCAAAGAGAAGAAATATATAAATGGAGCAAAGGGAAATGAGGTAAGATGACACATGATTGATCTTATTGTTTTCTCATCACACATGACCAATCTACTAAGTATGGTTCCCAGCAACAACAGACAGTTGAGTGAAACACTGTTGCTTGCACATAGGAACATCATACCATTATGATACTGTTACAGCCGGGGAAATTGGTCAAGTGGTAGAGTAGGAGTTTGTGAAAATCAGACCAAGCACTTCCCAATATGTGTCGTGTGTGCAGAGAGCTCACGCTACTGGAAAATCTGTAGCAGCCTCTGTAAAACAAAGCATTTCTCGAGTTTTACAATAGAAGGTTAGGATTTATTAAGTATCGGTAAAGTGTCCCTTTAAAGGGGAGAACCACCCATTTTCAACATTGATCGAACTATGTCATTAATACATCTTTGAGTTGTTATGTGGAAATAAGAAAAAAGTCCCCCCCCCCCCCCCTTCTGTGTTGCTTAGAACTGAGAATTGATTTGGGGTTTTGACTTGTAAAGTACACTGTGATGAAGCCAAACCCCAAAACCAGTAAGACTCCCTAGCGACCATCAGGTCGCATACACAAACTCGTAGCCAATCAGGAGGGAATATGGGAAATGGGACAGATACATGTTGATGACATGAATTTAGAGATACTGTGTACCGCTTTGCGTGATTTTAGGGCAAAATGTGTTGGAGCAGTGTCCAAAAATGTGTTTTGCAAGAATCTGCCTCATTGTGGCGCTAGAAGAGGGGTATGTGAGAAATGAGGCGTGGGGGTTGTGGTTTGGCAGCCAAGGGGTGTGTGTGCAAAGTTTGGCATGGATAGAGCAACGGTGGCAGAGATATGAGTAGGGGAAAAGTGTGACGTGACGGACAGACAGACAGACTGACTGACTGACACTCTGACAGCCTGTGGAGCTTTTCATAGTAACTGACGGTCGCAATCAAACCTCCAGTTCTAGGCAACACAGAAGTGGGGGGACTTTTTTTCTAATTTCCAAATAACAACTCGAAGGTATATTAATGACATAGTTCAATGTTGAAAATGGGTGGTTCTCCCCTTTAAGGATTCATCAGAATGAATGAAAAGGCTGTACTAATGAGGAGTCTGTGTTTGTCTTCCCAGGGTCTTCTGTCTGTGACGGAGGAACTTCACTCGCTCAGCTTTGAGGCTCAGTTCATCATACAGGGCCTTGCTATTGATCTAGAGGTGAGTTAAGGGCTTCAAAGATCAGTTAGCGACACATACTACATTGCCATGGCATGTGCCTCTGTATTTGAGACTGTATTTGGGATCTATCAGATGCAGAGTAAATGTTACATTGTATTGTCTTATTGAGGCGGTGACGTTTTTGCAGATGCTGTCTCAATGTACGTAACATGTGTTTGTGTTTTTGCCGCAGACGTGCTCCCTTCCTCTGGTGGTCATTTCCAATGTCAGCCAGCTGCCTGGAGGCTGGGGCCTCAGTCATGTGGTACAACCTCCTCACTGATGAAGCCAGGGTGAGCTCAGGGACGTCACAAGGGGGGGGGGGGAAGTGGGACTGAGTATCTAGGGCCCAAGGTGAAGGGGCCTTCATTATTTTATGCTTTAGCTATTGAAAAATAGCAGATATACAAGCTCACAGCGCGGCACCGAGTGCCACGCTGCGAGCTTGTAGATCTGCTATTTTTTAAAAGTTGTGAAAATGTGTGCAAATCTTTGAATATATGTATTTTTTAAGCGAACATTTGTAACTCAAATTTTGCTTCTGGGGGGGGGGGGGGGGGGGGGGGGGGGGGGGGGGGGGGGGGGGGGGGGGGTCCTGGAACTAAATATTTTTAGATGGGGGTCCGTGGCCATATACATATCTTTTGGGGGTCCTTCACGTGAAAAAGTTTGAGCACCACTGGCATAGAAACATAGGTTTAAAAAAGAAAAGAAAAAAACCTTTTTGAAATATTCAAAGCAGATATACAAAGCTCACAATGCAACACCGAGTGCCATGCTGCGAGCTTGTAGATCTGCTTCTTCTGATTTATTTTTTTCTTTTCTTTTGTTGTGCTATTTTTCTGCTATTTTTCAATAGTTAAAGCATTCATGGGAGGCCCACAGTGAATCCTTGTACCCAGGGCCCAGAATTAGTGAGGGAGATTTTGTCGAGTGGTGGACCAATCTGGGAACTAAATGCTTTCCAATAGTTTTCTTCACAAATGTGAGGTGTCTACAATCACCTCTGAACTTTGTCAAACCCTACTCCTTTGACAAAACTTTGTGGGAGCCAATCAAAGCTGGGGGTATCCAGAGGGCCTGGCATTAAAGGGGGAAAATTTGAAAATGGCCAATATGAGAGTATGAGGTGTGTAATTTTGGGCTGCTGAATCAAATTCAAACATTAGTTTTCAGTTGAAATTACTCCTTGGCCATAAAATAGGCCACACCTACTTTTGTTTGTCCATGAGACATAATATTGGCAATAAAAAAATGGTTTGGTGGGGAATGGTTTGAATTCATGAAAACTATTCAAGATCAGGCGGGTAAGCACACATCATGACACACAGGATAACATGATACAATCTGACAAGGAACACTCAAACACAGGGTTTCAACATAGGGACTAACAGGACATACGGTAGGTGAACTCGAATGACATGATTAGCTAAGCCTTAGCCAATTAGGCCTATTTTATGGCCAAGGAGTCATTTTAACTGAAAATTAATGGTTCGAATGGATTCAGCAGGCCAAAAATACCCTAATTACACAACTCATATTGGCATTTTTTAAATTTTTCCCCCTTTAACAAATGGGAAGCCAAGGTTTCTAACATTTCTAGCTGTTGCTGCTGCCGTCGTTCACTTACGCTTTAATTTTGAAGAGCCTCGGAAGCTTCGTGCGTGTGCACGTGAGTGTCCATTTGTTTACAAACGCTCGCGAAACTAAAATCCAAACCGGGGCCGGCCATCGCGGTAAAGTGTCGGTAAAGCCCTTTTTATGTTTCAGCATAGAATAGAAATCAATGCAGCCTAGACACGCCATTTTGTTTCTGTGAACGTCACGTTATGACATATGGACCAGGGTCTTTCACAGGGCACACAGCATGCGCGCAGCACGCTGCACAGTTAACCCTTTGTTGTCTCGTTGAGGAACGAGACAACTCCTTTTGGCACAGCGACCTCCAGTGGCCGTATCTCGTTACTGAACGAGTTTGGCGTACAAATTTTTAATGCCAGGCCCTCGGGATACCCCCAACTTTGATTGGCTCCCACAAAGTTTGTCAAGGGAGTTGGGTTTGACAAAGTTCGGAGGTGATAGTAGACACCTTTATGAACACATTTGTGAAGAAAGCTATTGGAAAGCATTTAGTTCCCAGATTGGTCCAACACTCTGCTAACTTTCCCTCACTAAATTTGGTGTGACACCCCTGGGGTGAGCCCACTCTGTCCTACAATGTTTTCAAGTGCTATTGAAACCTAGATTGTTACCCCCAGCATTTGTGGTTGCCAACCTTGATTGGTTGATTTATTTTCCACACACCCATAACCTTATTCACAATGACAATGTTAAAACAGCATTTGATCTACAGTTTATTCTGTAATAAATTAAAAAAAAAAAGATTTAAATGCCTGACAATGAGAATCTGCCCCTAATCCTATGCGTCGTTATCAATATCCGTTCATAGAACTTGGGGTTCTTTGGGAACCCACCTCGGGCAGGCTGGAGCCAGCTGTCTGAAGTCCTGAGCTGGCAGTTCTCCACCTTTGCTGGCCGGTGCCTCAACAAGGAGCAGCTCTCCATGCTGGGAGAGAAACTCTTAGGTACAATTCTATGTTACAAGTTTTATATTTGTATTTTATTTTCATTTTCTGGGGGGCATTTTACTGTGTGCTTTATTCTTAGATAGGAGAGCATAGAGAGAGAGAACGAGACAGGGGTTGGATTCAAAGTCAGGTCCACATGGCTCACATGAACTAACTAAATGGCTGAGCACAGTAGTAGCAGAGTAGCGAGAGTGAGAAAAATATGAGAGTACAGTATGAGAGTGAGTGGGTGGTTTTAGGATGGTTTCCAACCCAGTGACATCGGGACCAATTAGGGACCATTTAGTTTGAAATGATGGACTGACTGTACCTACATGTGCTTAGGTCAGGGTCAGGATATTTCTGAGGAATTTGCCAACAAATTAGACTATTATTTTGACCAATGGCTAGTGGTCAGAAATTAAAACAAGTTACCAACAGGTCATGTATGTTGTTTTACACCGCTACAGGGCAACATGTCTCCCACAGTGACTGTCAAATCTCCTGGTCCAAGTTCTCCAAGGTAAGCTCCATAATCTGAGTCCACAGAAGTTCTTTATTTTCACTACCACGTGTTTCACATCCATGCAGTCATGGATGGATGGTGCCACCTAGGGGCCCAAGCATGTGTACAATGTCAGTGTGGCAGAAATAAAGCATTAAAGAAAAGAGACTTAAAGAAAGAGACTCACCGACAGTGACAGTTAATTTCATTAACATTATAATTACCATATAATATGCACTCATTGATTTGTTACATTTGTTGTGCATTTTGAAGGAGAACATTCCAGGGAAGACCTTCAGTTTTTGGATGTGGCTGGATTCCATCCTGGATCTGATTAAGAAGCACTTGTTGCCGGTCTGGAATGACAAGTAAGTCACACACTCATTCCATAGTGTGGTGTGTAGTGGTGGATTGAAAACATGAAACCTGCTGAGTGTCTGGTTGAGTGTAAGGAGGAGCAACACAGCTTCTAGGGGCTGCTAGTGGTAACTTTCTAATATTAAATGTGCTTGGTCCTCTGCAGCCACATCATGGGTTTTGTGAGTAAGGAGATGGAGAGAGCCTTGCTGAAGGACAGGGGGTCAGGAACATTCCTGCTGCGCTTCAGTGAGAGCCACCTGGGAGGCATCACCTTCACCTGGGTGGAACGTGGCTATAATGGTGAGCATTATGTTCATTCTAGTACACAAATACACCCTGAACCATGTGTGACTCCTTGCTGAAATAAAATGTAAGTCCACACATGAGTGTTATTTGTGTTTTCTCAAAGCTGGTTCTATTACAACATTCTAAATTGTATTCTCTAGTCCAGTGGTTCTCAAACTCAAAGATGATTATCCCCAGATGATTAGCTTAATGTAATTTATTTATTCTCACTCAATGGTAAACAAACCAACATACAGTGTTATTGTATACAGGGTATCTGCACATTTATAAAGTGACAATTTAAGGACTTTCAAGACCAAACTGGACAAATATTAAAGTTATACCATGTAACTTTTTTTATAAAACAAATCTTAAAATTGTCCTAACTGTTAAATCGCTAAAGTTTTAGAACACCCACTCCGTTATTTTCAGCTTCAAAAGCCTTCTCTTTATATGTTTTCTATGAGCCGTGAGGGGGGGAGAATTTCGCGGCAAAATGACGTCATCATACACTACCGGCCAATCACAGCGAGGGTTATACACTGCCGGCCAATCACAGCGCATCTTGAAGTGGGGTCGCTAGGGCGGCCATATTTGTAGTCTCCCGTGTGTCTCTATACTCGGGTGAACGGTGAAGCATGGGTGAAGGAGTCTGTTTCTCCGGAATGCCTGAACGCACAGGAACCAGGGACCCCTCTAAAGATAGATCTCGGCGAGGTGGAGGCAGACGCGGGGGTGTCCGCGGCGAAAAACGGCCAAAAGACGCGGACGCGACCGAGGTTTGCTATAGAGCTACTGACCACTAGTTGAGCAACTTACACAGTATAGCTTTAAGTAAGCAAGAGGCGAACATTGTGAAAATAGCAGATCTACATGCTCACAACGCCTCGCAGTGCGAGGCGTTGTGAGCATGTAGTTCGGCTATTTTCACAATATTTATGCGTGGAACCGAGTCATATTAAATGTAATACCTACAATTCCAAGTGCTTGTCAGGGTGGGGTTCCCCAGTTCAAGTATGTTTATTTAGGGGTTCACGGCCTAAAAAGGTTTGACAACCCCTGCTAATAGTCGCTACACTTTTATTAATGCATTATGGATCTTTGTTACTTTTCACCTCTTTTTATTTTGTTGTCCTGTCTAGCCCAGGGTCTTGCAATGGCATTTATTTTAAATGTATTCCAAACCAACAGGAGAGGCCAAGTTCAACTCTGTGGAACCGTACACCAAAAGCCGCCTCAGTGCTCTGCCGTTTGCTGACATCATAAGAGATTACAAGGTGATCTCCAATGGAGTGGTGCCTGGAAACCCGCTGAAGTTCCTCTATCCCGACATACCTAAAGATGAAGCCTTTAGTCGCCATTACAACATACATCCCAGCAAAGGCAAGAGGGGCAGACTAATTGTTTCATGCAGATTCAGATTTATAGGTATATATTTGGAATAATTGTGAAGATTTTTTCTAATTACTTGGGTATTTGATTTCATTTTTTCTCCCCCAGTTGATCCATACATACCATCCATCCTGATCCCCATCTCTGAAATGAGGTATGTTCAGACCCAGATGTCATTTTATAATAAGATCCATTCCCCTTTCTTTGTTTCAATAAACTGCTGGCATTATGTTGGTGAAGACTGCTATATTCAAGATAAATGGTGCATTTATATAGCGCCTTCCTTTATCCAAGGCGCTTTACATAGGTTGTGCATTACATTCACCCATTCACACACACATTCATACACTGAAAGAATGCAAGATTGTGTGTTTAATTTTGTCATATATCGCCACTGTCGGGCAGAAACCTTGTATCTCCAAGTTTCAAGTTTTTTTTCGCAAAGTAAAACACTGCTTCATCACACAAGGCTGTCGCACAAAAGTAGTGAAAACAGCAGATCTACAAGCACACAGCGCCTCGCGGTGCGGTGCGACCCGATGCGCGGTTTTCCAGAACCGGCGCAAAACGTTCGGAATCTTATGCGGAGCTGATTGTTCACATCAGGCTGCTCCAGAGGAAATGGGCGCAAGCGCTGACTTATTGTGACATCACTTCATAAAAGGCTCTGACATCACGTACACCACATGAGTCAATGGGCATAAATGGACACAGGCAAACAGATGGTCAAAACAGGTCCTATGACAACAGGTATAATGGGGTTTGCATTAAAGGGGGAAGCATCACTGTGTTTGCTACAAAGTCAGAGGCACAGACAGATACAGAGATCTCCATAATGGGCATAAAGGGACACAGATACAGAGATCTCCATATATGGGCATAAAATGTATGCAGACAGACAGATACAGATATCTCCATATATGAGCATAAATGGACACAGGCAAACAGATGGTCAATACGGGTCCTACAGAGATCTCCATATATGGGCATAAAATGGACGCAGACAGACAGAAAACTCCATATATGGGCATAAATGGACACAGGCAAACAGATGGTCAAAACGGGTCCTACAGAGATCTCCATATATGGGCATAAAATGGACGTAGACAGACAGATATCTCCATATATGGGCATAAATGGACACACGCAAACAGATGGTCAAAACAGATCCTATGACAACAGGTATAATGGGGTTTGCATTAAAGGGCGGGGCATTCATTCCCTATTTACATTGTTCCCGAGTTGGCCAGGGCGCCGACTAGACGCTCGGCCGGCCGAGCTTCTAGTTTTTAAAATGATAAATACAAAACAAACTGTTTTGGACATACAAGGTTTCCACCCGACAACAACGATATTCTGATATCCACCAGTGAATTCATTCGATGATTCAGCTGTTGCTTGCAGTGCATCAACCACATCAGTAATAGTGATCTGCCCTCAGCTTCCTGTCTCTCTACATGTTTTAGATACAGATCTAAAACGTGTAAAGTAGTAGTAGTAGTAAACATGAGAGTGTGTTTGTAATGGATCTGCATCACTTCTCCTTTAACAACAACATGTACCAATGACATAATCCTGTATTGTGATCCTTTAAAGAGGTGGTGCCATAGTTTTGTACTTTTTCTGTTTTGTATGTGTCTATGAAGTTAACATTAATACACTAATAGATCACAGGGTGGGTTTATAATGTCTAATTTATAATTAAAGGAACTACACCATGAATTTCCATTTTTTTGGTGTCCCACCAGCACCTTCTATCCTCACAAAGTCCTATTTCGGACCATTGTGTCTTCCTCAGTTTATGGGCAGATCTATGTAAGCAGGTCTCAGAACGGGCTGTCTGATTTTAAGTCTGATTGTGACATCACGACCGGGACCTACTGCTACTGCTGTGCTGAGTGGGGGTTAGGGAGGGGTGGGCAGGCCTGAGAAGGAGGCAGGAGGAGCTGGGAGAGGGTCGGTTGGGGAGGGGTGGGCAGGCCTGCTGAGCAGGAGGTGGGGAGGAGTGTGGGGCCAAAACTGGCTCAATAGTGCAGTCCTCCCACTCAGGACAAGGTGTTACTGCAGCTGAAAATGCTCTGAAAGCCAGGCAGAAATGACAGGGGCTCTAAATTCAGGAGTGGTAAGCCTCAAACATTTTGAAAAACGTTTTTGGGACACAAACAATGTCATATAAATTATTTTTAAATGCATGGTGTAGAACCTTGGTGGGTATGGCCACATAAAAACATAAATTTAATGATCTCCAATGATGAGAACTGGATCTTACCCTGGCAGAGATCACAGCTCTAATCCTGATGCCACGCCACGCCCCTGCCAGTCCCCTGAGCCGCCCATGACTCCTGGGGAATTTGACATTCTCAACCAGGACCTCTGCTTCGACATGGATACAGTAAGTCTACGTAATGCATATGGTTGCTGTCGGGAACAGAAACCTAAACCACCTATCTCCATATTCTAACTTTTTGTGTTTTTTCGTAAATTAACGCCCTACTTGTCTTGATCACAGTATAGCTCCACACAAAACAAAGCCTCAAAAGTAGCAGATCCACAAGCTTAAAACATGGTGCCGCGTTTTGAGCTTGCACAGTAAATCTGCTACTTATGCTATTTTTGAATTTGAATCCTGAACCGTAACGGCATATGAGGTTTCAACCCAACAGAGACGATGGTGAACTCGAGAAATCAGTGGTTTTGAAAAATCACTTAGCGGTCAGTTAATTTGGGGAAAAAAGTGAGTAGAGGTGCTCATTTAGTTTCTTCTTTTTGGTTTTTTTACAACAAAAGAAAACGAAAAATCCACATTACACATGTGTGTCAGGGTCCCGGTTCCAGAGCTGGACTGTGGGAAGAACGATCCTTGCAATGTCTTGGTTGTTGAGTGCTCATGCAACTGTATGCCCAGAGCCAGTTTAATCCCTGTGTCCTTCATAAGTATTGCTGAAGTGCCGGAAGACAAGGAGATTCAGACGGACTGTATTTCAGATGAGAATGGACAAGGTTTACAGTGAAAACTAAAAAAGAAAAAAAGTTCTTAGACAGATACCGGTAGATTCTTCGGAAATTCATTTTTCTACCAAGCAACCATCAGGACACAGAAATATCAATGCATAAACAAACTGTCTGTCAATCTGTCTATACAGTTTGACAGACAGTTGTACCAATAACAAATGTAATTGTAAGACAAGAATATGCAATAGTAAATGTCATGACCACCTTCTCCAATAAGTAGGCTATGAGATTACAGCATTGTTGCAACAAATAAAAGGAGATCCCCTCCTCCCCTTTTTCTGAAATTGATTGATCCACCAGTAATTTTGTTTCCCCTTCAAATTCACAAAGGATTTAGAAAAATCTCTAACCTGTGATTACATTTCCTTTGAGTGATTTTGTTGCAAAACCGATTTCTCAAATTCACTGTAAAACATATAAATATCATATTACTTTATGATGAATACATACAGTATGTACAGTAAGTCAAAGACTTAACCCATTCAGGCCGGGAACACATTTTAGTACATGTACAGTATGTAGCAACATATTTGTTTTTGTAATTATTGAATAATATTTGGAGTTTTTCAGAAAACTTAGGTCAGGCCTAATGTTATGTGCACACTTACCCTGGCATCACAAGTTTGGGCATGTAAAGATGTGACACATTGTGATCTTGTAGATTGTATATTTCAAAATAATTTAGAATTTGTTTGTGGTTAAAGGTAAAAAGTGTACAGATACCCCCAAATAAAACCTGACTGTCCAAAGCATGATGTGATTTAAAAAGATGATTGGAAACTGATATCATTTTCATTTTGTGTTGAACAGATTAGCTCTCCGTATTCAGAGTAAAATAAAGTGAGCCTGCTGACATCTCCCTCTCCAAGGTCCCTACAGTCGTTTCTAAAGACAACCTGTACAGCCTGTACAACTCGTTTCACTGAGAAATAACAGAAATATCAGGCTGAAATATAGGGATAAGTATTGGTGTTTCTTTGTTGTTCAATAGGGCAATTGCTTGTGTGGAATGCTTGTGGATTTGGTAAGAGATTTTGTCTTCCATTGCAGCATTTACATTTCATGTGTTGTATTTTTGTCAACTTGTTTTTCTGTTTTGTTGTTTCAACTTTATTCTGTTATACTATGTGAACATTATTTTGATGTCTGAATTTTGCTTTATATTTCTTTCTGAACTATATTTACAATTGCCTATATTTAAACCATTGTGACATAATTTTAGCAGCTGCTCAGACATCCATAGGTGCAAGTGCTGTTTTTGGTTCTTTCTTCTTCTCTTTATTTCATTTGTATTTTTTTTAAACTGGTGGCAGTATTCGTTTTATTTTATTACACCAGTGGTTTCATAACACATTTTCAAAAGATTATTGGAATATTCAGGTGCCAGTATTGGCGCCTCACCTTTGTATACATTTTATAATTGTTGGCTCATACATGAAATACCGTATAAAAGATTGTTCATCTATGCAATGCGGTTGTGGTCTTCTTTTTCCAAAGCTTCGCGGTAACTCTTATTGCTCTGCAGGTCTTGACTTGCTGTAACAACTATAAAAGCAGTTTCTGCAGAAACTGTGTGGCTCGCTGAAAACACGCACAAAGAATATTATGTACAGTAGAAAATTTACACAGACAGACTTTTGATTCAGCTCAAGCCCAAGCAGTAATATAAATGGTCAATCAACAGATCCTGCCTCTCTAATCTCTTATTAGGTAAATTTGTCAATTTACAAGACAACTGCATCTCCAGTTTTCTTTTGGGTAGGGTAATTCAGCTTGTCATGACTATTCACCAGCTCACTTTCAGCATATATACATGATATATAGATTTTAATGCACATGATGGTACATGAGCCTTTAAATGTGATTTTACATCAGCTTTACCAGTTTGTGTGTAACAAGCTGACTATTTATTATATTTAAATTGTTAAATTAAATTGTTAACTTTGACTATTGAATATTTTCTGTTTTTCCACAACTTGGAATTCCCAGCTTCAACCTTCTTGGTTGTTTTTCAGTGTTGTCAAACACTAAACTTCAAACTTGTACCACTAGGTGGCGACAATACAACATATTTGCTGCGGCTGACTCACTGGCAGCATTGGGACCCAGATTAGATTACTGGTTCAATGAAGAACAAATCCTCACAGACAGTTGTGGTGAACTCCAAACCAGAGACTGAGACAATACTCATTTAATGTGTTGGGAGCGCAGAAGCTTTTCAATATTCACATTTAATTATTAATACGTAAAGTAGTAGTAGTAAGTAGTACGTAAATAAATAGTCAGCTCATTCTACAACCCAAACAAGGAGAGTTGATGTAAACTCACATTTAAAGGTTTCACTAATGAGTTCAGTAGTCTCTGGTTGAATGCTAATTGAGTAAATCGTCTGTCTCTCCGTCAGTCCGTCACGTCTCACATCACACTTTTGGCCCTACTCTTATCTCTGGCACCATTGCCCCTACCTATGCAACACTTTGCACATGCACTCCTTGGCTGGCAAACCTCCCCCCGAAAGTCTCCACCCCTGATTTTTCACATACCCCTCTTCTAGCGCCACCATGAGGTTGCTTTTTGCAGACAACATATGCAACATAATTTTGAATTTTATTTGTTTTTTAGATTTGTTTCTGGGCTTTTATGCCTATATTGATAGGACAGTAGACAGGAAAATGGGGGGGAGAGATGGGGAGTGACGTGCGGCAAAGGTCATCTGGATTGGGAATCGAACCGGCGCCGCCGCCAGGCATCCATGCCTATGTGGCAATGCCTAGGTGGTATGCGCCTGGACCAGTAGGCCATATATTTAACTTTTATTATAATGGAAGTCAATGCTTGCATTCCAAAGTTGAGCACAGACTCTCTCTCTCATCCTCAGACGTCCTTGGCGTCTCCCTTCATGCCGGTTCTCCATACATATGGCCAGCTCCTTTGTTCTTTCTGCACCAGCATCTTTAGTACATCCACGTAGGAAGGTGTGGGATGTCCTCTTGATCGATGCCCGTGTGTTGGTTCCCACAGTATAAGCTTTTTGACCAGGAGTTCTCTGTGTCAGTGGCCAGCTATAGTGTCATCCTCCTGACTGCTATATTTTCTGATACACTAGTGGCCTTAATGTGCTCATCCTGGCTGATGTTCAGTACCACACGTAACATTCTGGTGTAGCACCCGTCCAGGGACTTCTGTAGGGCATGCGTTAGTGTCCAGTATTCACAGCCACAGAGGAGAACAGACTCCACGGTCGCAGAGAAGAAACTGATCTCGATGCGCGTGGCATGTTAAAATGGCATGTTAAAATAGATCAATTGCAGCTATCAATATTATTCTGAAATAGATCATTTCCACAGACTCTCTTCATCAAGTATTAAATCAATCAAATCCATCCTCAGCAAGATCCTCACCCCATGGGAATAGTCTGCAGTTTGATTTGAGGTCGTTGTAGTGAGAATAAGGTGTTGTCATCTTCAACAGGCACTCCCAACAGAAGTACTTCCCACAGAACCTACATGTCATCTTGTTGCAGCCATCTTGTTTCTGTATATTTACCCCACAGTGTGGGCATGATTTACAGTTCTCATCTACCCAGGCTTCGTTGGAGGACTCTTCGAGCATTTTCTGGATGGCCTTCTTCCCAAAGCGCTTCTCCAATAATTCCTTTCCCTCCTCACTGGTTGACAGATACTCATCCCTCAGTTCACGCCGCCGACCTGCAGTGATTCTGCACATGGCAATGCCGTGGTAGGCCAGCCTGCAGAGGACACAGAAGGCGTAGCAACAAGAGGAGCAGACGCCCAAGATTCTGTCTGGATCCATCAAGACGGCGGTGGCACAGGACTTTCGGGGGCAGTACACCACATCTTCCATTTGGTCCAGGGTGGACTGCAGCAGCAAGCGGTCATAACGTGCAAACAGCTCCTCGTCCACCAGCTGTTTGACCTGCGAAGGTGTGGCAATGGAGGAACATTTCGGCGTGGGACAGCTGAGGTCCTGTACGTTGCCATCCTGTATCTGAATCTGGAAGTACTCGGTCATACAGGCCCTGCAGTAGACGTGCTGGCACTCCTTGAAGCACAGGCAGACCGAGCCCAGCTTCTCCGCAAAGCAGATGGTGCAGCAGAACACTTTTCCGTCGAACACCTTCTGCCGCTGTGCCTCGTCAAAGTCCAGCAGCTGAGGTAGGACATCGCCGTGTGGGTCCAAGGTCAGCACCGCCCGCGGGTCCGGCTGAAACGAGGGCTTCCTTAGTCGCCCCTCTGCTACTTCCTTTTCAGAAGACTTACTGGTGCCCTGCACAGACACCTTGCTTTCCTTAACAATCTCCAGAGGGGACTGGATGCCCAGGAAGTCCAGTGCCTCCTCCTTGAGGAATTGGAACCAGGTGAAAAGGACCACACAGCCCTGGTTTTCCTCCCACAGCTCGTCCAGGCGTCTGCACAGGGAGCTCATCTGTGCTCTGCTCAGCCATTTGGTGCTGAGCGTGAAAAGTGGTGAGGAGGAAGATGGGTAGTCTGCAGGAAGCTGGAAGTTCAGGGTAAGAAGTGGTAGGAAATAAATATTGTACTCTGCTCCTTTGACAACAATTTTGAAGTCTGGAGGCAGTTCCCAGCGAATGTGGATCTCTCCTCCCGGGTCCGAACCGGCCCTGTGGAACTCATCATCATCATAGATACTTGCTAGAGCAAGCAGTTCATGCTGCTGGGACTCTTCGTCCTCAGACATTGACATTCATTGCACGGCCTAAATGACTAAAGACAGGCAAATAGGTTCTAATTTGTTTATTATAAAACCCCTTGGTCCACTGACTAACTGAGTGTTGTATATGATTGTCGTAACAGCCTGACATCACCTACCAATGTCACTTTATCATGTTATGTTATCATATTCAGTGTGATGCATGCCCCAATATGGAGTCCTAGGCTAGTACGTCAGTACTATGACGTCATGCCGATGACATCATGGTACTCCATATAGGTGTAAAGAAATGTGAGAATGTTATTTTTACACATACTTTATATCTCCTTACAAAGTTTCCAAATATTACAAAAGAGTTCCACATGGCTCCATGTACTCACACGCACACATGCATGCACGCACGATTTGTGTGTGTGTGTGTGTGTGTGTGTGTGTGTGTGTGTGTGTGTGTGTGTGTGTGTGTGTGTGTGTGTGTGTGTGTGTGTGTGTACCGTAATGACTCAAAGTAGTAGTAAAGTACAAGAAGGCCAAGCAAGACCTTAAATCTCTTTGTTTAGTTTTTTGGTACTTTATACCTAATCCTACATAGTAGGCCTACAGGGACATTTATTGTATATTTATATAGGGCTGTAGTAGCTGTGAAGCAGATGGTGCAAATAGCTTGTTTACTCTTGTATGATAATATTTGTATCTCTTTCCCTTGTTTAATACTGCAGTACTGCCAAGCCAACTGATATTCCCTTGTCAGTTCCATGATGGTCTATCTATACTATTTGTGTAGACAGATGGAGAGAGAATAGTCACTGCCTAATTCGGTCAGAAATAAGCTTTTACTGTGCTAATGTTGGCATAGCATGCTCGTGATATTACTCACCTAAATGTTCTTGTCAAAGATCACTTAAGACACAGTAATAATGGTAATATCAGTTGAACTTCTTCAGGAAGATGATTTGCATAGGAAGGACACACTTCAGTGCTCAGGGAGAGTTTATAGCTCTGCAAGTTGAACCCTTCAAGAGTGAAGCTTGTTCCTCATGACAATAACTATCAAAATCATGTCTTTGACCATCATCTTCATCTTGACATGTGCCGTCTGCATTCAAGGTAACATTGACAAACGTACAAGAAATCTGCTACCCAGATCCCTGAGTTCTATTTAAGTATCTATTCTAAATGATTATCACATAATGCCATATCATTGTTTGGATCAGGGACTGTAAATGGTAAATGATGCATTTAGCGCCTTTATCCAAGGTGACTGTGAACTGAGGATCAATTTAAGATCAGAACGTGTATAAAAGGTCCTGGGGACTTGTTTCTGGTGTGGTCCTACAGTATGTACAGACTAGTATAATATGTGTAATTATAAATAATTTCTTTCTTTGCAGAAACATGGGGCCAGGTCACCGTGACTCAGACTCCTGCAGGGAAATCTGTTAATGTAGGAGACTCAGTGAGTCTAGCATGCAGAGTGAGCAGTAGTACTAGTTATTTATCCTGGTACCAACAGAAGTCTGGAGAAGCTCCAAAACTCCTCATTTATCAAGCAAGCAATCGTCAGTCAGGAACTCCATCCAGGTTTAGTGGTAGCGGATCTGGGACTGACTTCACTCTGACCATCAGTGGAGTCCAGGCTGAGGATAAAGGTGTTTACTACTGCATGAGTCACCAGTGTCCTAGTAGCTGTCTGTTCACACAGTGATACAGAGTCGTACAAAAACCTCCCTCAATAAAAGAGGAAGTGACTGGAACATTAACTATTATCAAAGTCATGATGATGAGAAGTGAATGTAAAAGGTTCTTCACAACACGTTATACCTTCTTGGCTTCATCCATAAACCAAATAATGATATATTTAGCAAGAGGAAAGACAAAGCAACACTGAAATGATAAATATTAAGGAATTTGATAACATTTAGATTTTGTTTGTAATTTACAGAGGGCTTTCAGTATCATGTTGATTGTTTATGCACTGATTGTTTATTAAAATAAATAATACAAACTGAATGCAGTTGAATATAGAGGGTATGTGCATGCATAAAGCAAATTGAGTGGCAAATCGAGTGGCAAAACGAGTTGTTTAAAATATTTACTGCTATTGATTGATTGAAGGTATTTATTAAACGTTTGCATAGACGGGTTTCTGGTCCACGTTACACTGATAAAACTAGATGCGTGCGCAGGGTCCGTACCAAAATTAGCCAATGAAACCAGCGCTCCCCAAAACAACAGGTTTGGGGATTGGACGGAAATTGATTACATGATACAGTCAGCTGTGCATTTAGTCTCAATGTTTGTAAACAAGAAACCCGTCTATAGGAAAAGGTACAGTTTCAGGACAGTAAAGGTCAACTAAAAGGATAAGGAAAGCACACAGCTTATT